>NW_022280038.1:9283649-9285647 GCF_004355925.1 Anarrhichthys ocellatus
GGGGGGCTCTCCAGTGAGAAAACACTGCTCACTCTGTCTCCTCCGTACTGTGAGTGCAGAGGTTGGCTGCTCTGTCATCCAGGTATGTTTCACAGATAAAGGTGTTTATTGACTGGGTGGAGGGAGTTTTCTTGCAGCTGCATTGACACACACACACACACACACACACACGCGCATTATGCACACTGGGTAAACACATATGCTAATTGTTGACTGGAATATAACTAGGAGCACAGTTTCTCTTTTATTTTTCAAATGTCAACTTCTCACAATTTAAACTTTTATGAAGGCAATCAAAGACAGAAATGTTTTATTTTTTACCACTAAAGCTTTTCTTTAGTTTAAAAAAAGTTTTGAAGTAAATATTTTTGTCATAAACACATTTTAACTGTTAATCGGGGGAAAGAATCATTGAATAGACAGAGATAGATATCTATCTATCTAGATAGATATATATATATATAGATATAGATATAGATATATCTATATATATATATATATAGATATAGATATAGATATATCTATATATATATATAACACGTTGTTGCTATTCCCTCCTTAAACAAGTAATGTAGTTGCTCTGAGCAAGTTGTGTAACAGATTAAGACTAATGAAGGCAACATGTTGGCCGTATGGTAATGTCACGGCTGCAAGAACACTAATTGGTAATCATTAAGCAGACTTTGTTCTTGCCGCTGTTAACAAGCTGAGTTGGGGGTAAAAACACCAACAACCTGGTTTAAGTCCTCTGTGTTCCCTCAACACGCGCATCAACAGAGATGGAACCCACTTAAGGATTTACTGCTTTGTGATCAAGGAGGAAGTCCGTCAAAATTGTCGTTATTTAGCGGTGGAGGAAGTAGTCGGGTTGTTTACTTAAGTACAGAAAAGACTGCGAGATAAGAACAGTTTCAGGTCAAACTCCTGCATTGAAACATCACTTATAAAAGTAAAAGTATTCATAATGTAGACGAATAGCTCTCTGTGAGTGTCATTATAAATTTGGATATGTATTACTGAGGAACATTGCAGTTTACATATGCATGTCATACAGCTACAGTTTGGTGGTTTAATCTTTAAAAATACGTCATATTTTATCAGATTATCATATGATTTATGGATGAAATCTTCATTTGTAAAGTAACAAGTAACTGCAGCTGTCTAATAAATGTAGTGGCGTAAAAAGTACAATGTCAATACAGAACAGCATGAAATGGAAACAATCAGGTTGAGTCAATCTTACTTTATTTCAGGACTGTGTCTGAAATGTGCTTTTATGTGTAAAACAAAAAAGCAAAGTTTCTGCCGATGTGGCTCTGAGCCCTCCGCAGCTCTCAGGCCTCCGCTGTGGCCCACAGACTGACTGTAGGGAGCTGATCTGAGCTCTGTGATAAAACTTAACCAAGTCAAAACAACAGCTCTCTGGATAACTGCGGTGATTGAAACGGAGCTTTTTGAAGGCGCTCCCAGCTGCAGAGGAGAGCGAGCTTCAACAGAGCACAGTGGAGGGGAGAAGCCCAGACTCCCATGACGGCAGCAGGAGCCACGGCTTCGGGTTTCCTCATCTGGAAAAGCCACTGGAGCAGACGAGGGAGGGGAGGGGGGGGACAGGAGAGGGGTCATGCACATATACTATCTCGTCAGGCTGTCAGAGGTCAGAGGTGTCCCTACCAGCAGCACAAAATTAACTTCAACCTGCAATAAGAAGCAAGCTGTAAACTAAACATTGACACGTCCAGCAGTCACGGAGCAACATTATCTTTCATAAGGAGTCGTGTTTCGGCCACTTGGTGAATGTAAATCTACAATATTTTAATTACAATAAGGTAATAACTCTCTTTGGGCTCTGTTTTTGGTCTCCACCAACTCCTGAGGGGAATCTCTGGCTCTTCAGCTGCTAAATGCTCCACTGTGTTAGCGAGCAGCTCCACTGTGTTAGCGAGCAGCTAACTGTGTGTGTGTGTGTGTGTGTGTGTGTGTGTGTGTGTGTGTGTGTGT
>NW_022280038.1:9285657-9293235 GCF_004355925.1 Anarrhichthys ocellatus
GTGTGTGTGTGTGTGTGTGTGTGTGTGTGTGTGTGTGTGTGTGTGTGGCTTTATAGAGCCCGCTGTGGCTGAGAGAACGGTGATTATAAATTCATTAACAGCGCTTTAATGTAAAACACATCGATTAAATGTCATATGTAAGAGATCTCATTAGAATGGCCCTTTTAGAGTTTTTATTCATATATATTACATCACTGGATTATTACTACTAATGCATTAACACATAAGCATTTTAACAAATGTAAAAAGCAGAGAAAACATCAAATGACACGTACGACGCTGCAGCATAAAGAAAATAAAAAGCTTGTAAAATCACGACAGAACAGAAGCTTTCAACAACCAACAAGACTTCAAAGGTCTCAAAGGTCCACTAAACACTGAAGATGTAATCTGTTGCATGGTGGAGTAGAAGTACAGGAAGTACTTTAAAACTGTACTTATGTATATTATTTAAATAAATGTACTTCTCAAGCATCAAAGCTCTGTTTTGTCGGCTCTACATTTGACCAGATGTGTATCTACAGCAGTCCGGGCGACAAGACTCTTATTTGTTCTTTAATCTCTTCTGACAGTAAAATTCCTTGTGATCCTTCACATCTCAGATTTTGTGATTCGCCTTTTCTATTTAAACAAACACACGCGACGAGCCGCTTACAAGATAAGAAGACCGATATCCGTGCAAAGCTCTCATGCTCGGCTCAAGCCGGCCAGACCTCGGTGTGAATTCGCTCCGCAGCAGCGAGCGTGTTCAGAATGAGACTCGGCTGATGTGTGTGCACACCGCCACCAGCGACCAGCGGCGTGGACACTTTGTCACGGGGGACACCCAAAAGAAAACCCCCACCCGGATCCAGTTTCACAAGAGCAATTGTAACATTCAGGCTTGACCTTTTCTCCAGTTTCTGATTCCCCTTGATAAGCCGGGGGGGTTCCCTGACCCTGTGAACTGTGCGGCCAGAAGCTGATCGTTTGTGACAACAGCCTGGAGGGAGGTCTGCGAGTGCTGATGATCACTGTGTTTCTGACTGACGCTACGTCTCCGGGTGCTCTGTGCCTCCCTCCTCATCACCGGTCTGTTTGTTGCAACTGTAACGTTACATCTTTACGGCCTTCAGAGCGAACGGTCACATTCTCTCTTTTGACGTTTCAGACACTTGGGGATGATTAATTATGCGCGAAGTTGTGCGAGCTCTCCTTTGCTGTGTGTCCTCCGTCTGCTGCTGGCTGCAGTGTGTCTGTGACGCAGCCGTTTGGAGGGTTTTCTTCTTGAAGTTGTTTGGTACTGAAAAGAGACACAAACATCAGGCAGGTACACAAGCTCCTCACCTGAACCCTTCGTCCTCCTCCTGCGATGCACTTAGCAGCTGTTTCTGTGGAAGTCACTGGAGACGGACTGCATGGAAAAAGAGAGTCGAGCCAGCTGGGTGGAGAGCAGTGGGAGGGTTTCTTTCCACTTCTGTCTGTCTGACGGAGACCGGCTGATTTGTTATTTTATTTTCTCAGCGAGCTGTGCGTCTTGAAGTGAGCACGCTATCGTATGCATTGGCACGTCTCAAATGAAAGACACAGGGGACCAACAATTAAGTTATGAACAAAACTGTTTATTTTTTCTCAATATTTAGTTAACATCTGCCACACGCCTTCATCATGTTTAAAGCGATAGAAAGTGTGTGTGCTTGATTTATTTTGCCCTCAGCACGCCAGACAGCTCTCACCGCACATTATTCAACTTTCTTTCCGTCATCTCGGGGAAAAGAATGTTTCCTAAAAGAAGTGACGTGTGGAAATCTCAGGTTATGGGCACGCTCGCTCTGCTGGAGCTCACTCCTGCTGCACACCCGGATAGCTCTGGTCCCTGGACACAATGTCTTCAGTGGAAAACATTCGGTATCTTTGTCAATCCAAACCTGTAGTTGTGATTTCTGAATGTGGCTTTAAATCATGATGCTAAAACCTGCCAACATGCTTTGCTAAATGAAACAGTTGTTGGGATTTGTTAATGTTGGAGTAAATGTGCGTTTAAAGGAGAACATGCAGCTTCTCACTCCACGAGAAGCTAACAGTTTATAACCAGTATTGTGTGGAAAAAAAAAAAAAAAAAAAGTGATGCAGAGCAGCTACAGACCCGGACAAAGACACACTTGATGTCTCATGTTGGTGCTTTGCAGACACTCGACCCCGTATGTACCTCTCCACTAAGATGAAGTGACGTGTTTCTTCCTCTGTCCTCTTTCTCGTTTCAGAGCGTTATTATTGGGACTCCAAACTGCGCGTTCCCACGGCCGACTACCAGGAGGTCCTCTGCGACGACAAGGCCGCGCTGGACTGGCTCTTGGCCCTGCGCCGCGTTGGCGTCGTCCACCTGAAGGGGGCGCCGGCGGAGCAAGGCGTAGTGGCCAGACTCGCCGAGAGGATCGGCTATCTCCGGCTGACGTTCTACGGGTGAGACCCCGTGACTGTCCGTCCATCGACTCCCCACGAAATCCTGAACAGCTACATTTTCCACCGATCATATTTCGGCTGGAGCGGAGCCCAGAGAGCGTTATTAGCAAATTAAATGTAATACAAAAGACCTTTTATTTACAAGCCTTCTCCAGGGAAGCAGGAAACGAGTTGGATATTTTGATGAAAGATGTTCTTAGATTCTCACTTAACCACGTTAACGTTATGGTCCGTTATCTGTAGCTTTGATTGATCTGGTTTCCATGGTGAAGATTACAGAGCGTCTGTCGGCCCTTTCATCACACCAGAGTTCATCACTTTGACTTACTGCAGAGCCGATTACTGAACACAGAGACCGGGGAAAACAACCCAAGAGCATTCCAGCTTCTTTTTTCCTTTTAAGCCGGAGGAATTACCTGGTGCACTCAGTCAGAACAGAGGTTTGGAGCGTAAAGCCGACCCTCTGCCAGCGCATGAGCTCACGCTGCTGGAAGTAAAGTCACTGCAGACCGAAGCTGAAGGCCTGCCATCACAGAAACCAGACCATTTTACGAGTCGGGCATCCAAACGAGGCGTGCGAACGTAACGCGGAATATAACTTTACCTCATTAGAGCTTCGACTGCTGCCGCGTCTCAATGAAGTGTCTACTTCAGGGACTACAGTCCTGTGACGCTCCCGCAAAGTTCATGTCCTCTCGTCCTCTCGTCCTCTCAGCCTAATTGTTGCTGCTTATCTTCTAAAGCCAAAGTTGAATAATGAACTAGAAGTTTATTAATGAATGTTATCTTTGTCTTCAGGCACACATGGCAGGTCCAGGACAAACACATGGCAAACAATGTAGCCTACACTTCAGGAAAGCTCAGTCCCCACACCGACTACCCTGCACTGCACTTTGCACCCGGAGTAAGTAAAATCTGACTTATACCCTCTCTAAAGAGCATTAAACGACACTAAACAGATACAGTATCACTTATGCATTCATGTGCTGCTTTCAGGTTTGTTTTGACTGCTGGCGTTTCGGCTTTTATGCCCTCGGAGTTGTAAATAAAGGAGCATTTGCGCGGCGTGTGTGTGTTGTAGGTGCAGTTGCTGCATTGCATCAGCGATGCTGAGGAAGGAGGGGAGAGCGAGATGGTGGACGGCTTCCACATGGCCGAGCTGCTGCAGAGAGAAGACCCGGAGGCCTTCGGGACGCTCACCTCGGCCCACGTGGACTTCACCGACATGGGGATCGACTACTGCGAGTTCATGCTGCAGGCCAAGAAGTGCATCATCGAGTAAGACGGGCTGTCAGATCACCTGCTTCATTCTCACGCGTACACACACACACACACATTTACTATCTCTGTGTTCAAGGCCTTGCAAGAGTCTAAAAGAAGTGCATTCAAAAAAAAAAAAAAGAAATCGATGCGGTGGAGTGATTTGAAATGAGACACTGCCATCTGCTGTTCAGAATTATGTCCAAATATTCTCAATGTGGCAAAACCAAAACTGTGTAACAATATATAGAGTATATTGTTTGAACAACCATCTGTCCACATACTTACCTTAAGAATTAAAGAAGCCGACGAGATCAGTTCATATTTAATTAATGTGTCCAGTGAATAAAACTCCTTTCTGGGTCACAGACATGGAACACAATGATTATTTTCATAATTGATGAATCTATTGATTACTTTCTTTATTAATGTGCGATGTGTTGGTTTGACATCATCCTCCTCTCTGAGCAGAGTTGATGCCGCCGGCCGAGTCGTGAGGATAAACTACAACAACGCCACCAGAGATTCGGTGCTGGACCTCCCCGTGCATCAGGTTCAGCCCTTCTACAGAGCGCTGAGGGCCTATGTGGATATCATAAACCGAGGAGAGAACATGGTCACCTACAAAATGATTCCAGGTCAGTGTGCAACTCTCTAAACCCTCCCCATGCAACATAACAACAAAAAGCCCTCCTAGTCGTAGATACTCCGTAAACGGATCCTGGTCTGGTACGGTGACGTGCAACAACATCTTTGTCATCAGACGGTCAGTGTCCCCTCTGTCACTGTGGACCAAATCTAATGACCTCGAGAGTGGTGTAGCCCTCTCTGAATAATCACTGCCCTGCACAGAGTCTGCAGCATCAAGAGGACAGAGATGGAGTGATAGCGGGGGGAGGCGGGGTTCAAGCCTCCCTGAGATCCTTCAAACAAACCTGCTCAACGGCATCTGAAGGCGACGGTGTTGAAACTTGTTTTTCTGAATAAACCCCCGACCTGCCGGCTTTTTAAAATTTATTTTTACGTGACGTCGGTCAAATTTTGCAGGAAATTGTTTTGTTGTTGTTTGCATTTAAAAAAGATGCACAGGGATGTACTCCTGCTTTTGTTGTGTTCTTTGTCATGTTTTTGACTCGTGTAGCGAATAGGTTACAGAAGCATTTCTCCATTAACAAACTCCATTCCACACTGAAATAAGGATCAGATGAAACACACCTCACTCCTTCGTGACTGATGTGTTGGTGCTGTCGTGTTGCAGGCGACGTGCTGACCTTCGATAACTGGCGTCTGCTGCACGGCCGGAGGACCTACAGGAGCCGGCCGGACAGGTCGCGGCACCTCGAGGGCGCCTACATGGACTGGGACGAAGTCATGTCTCGCCTCCGGATCCTCCGCAGCTCGGTCCGCGGAAACAGTTGAGCTCCGGGAACACGGACAAACCTTTCTTTTCTTTAAACTGAGAGTTAAGCTGAATGTTGCTCTCAAAACGGTAAAAAGGGTAAAGATACTAAAGAATCTGATTCTGAGGTAGCAAAATAATTTCATGAATTACAAAATGATTTTAGAGCTAGGGACGCTTTCCAACATATATAAAGTTTCAAACATGTAACACAGATTCAACGCAAAGATAATAAAAACACCTTTCTTTTAAGTTTGAAAGGTGCTTTTGGATTCAATCATAGTGACTAATCAGTTTTATAAGCTGAAATTTAACTTCGAGGTTTTATACATTTTCCCCGAGTGTCACATTATTATAAAGACATTGTGCAGTTTATATATTTTTTTAAGAAATTGATCATTCCCAGTTCTCTGGTTGAATATTTGAAGAGAACCTGGCCACCTTAAAATAACTCATTATTTATTCTACAAATTACAATTGTCTGACCTTATTGCTCACTGTGACTATTACTGTGTGTAGAACGTGATGGAGGAGGGAGTGCCCTTACTGTAGATGTGTCTTTGCTAGAGTATCTCGCTACCTCTCCTGTTCAGTCGTGTGCCTAAAACAAAGGATGGTGTCCTTGACTTTCCCTTCACTCTGTGGAGATGCAGCCTTGATCTACAGTAGCTGTACTAGAAGTGGCAGTGTGACGCATCTGCAGCTTCAAATGACAAAGACGTGTGCTTTCTAATTAACCCCAGTGGCTTCTGGCCAAACAGAAACTTTTTCTTTTATCCGCTGAGGTTTTGAGCTTCGGCATTTTGCAGATTTAATCTGAATCTTCTTAAGACAAGTAAACAGTGTAAAACACGTTAGTTTATCCAAAAATATAAATATCTTAGCTGATAACGAGTGGATTTTTTCACTCATCTTTCCAGAAATGATGCCGCGCTTCTCTGGATGATCCTGCAAACTACCGAGAGTTCTGCGGATCATCCAGAGAAGCAGGAAGATTCAGACAAAGGTATCCCGAGCATCCAAGATGCAAGACAATCTGCATGGTTACCTGGATTGAGTAATCAAAAAAAACTCTTGTATAAGTAGACCGATCCTTTAAATACCCATGAACATGTTTTTATGATGTAATTAAACAGCACAGTGTGCTCAAGTGTAGATACGGACGCTTTGTGATCGATTTATTCTGTAGTTTTGCTAATTTACTGACATATTTTCTATGTAACCTAACATGGATGAATAATCCCCAAAACACAAACATGCATACCAGTGAGGAGACGATGGTATTCATCTAGCCTCTGGGGCTGCTTAAGGCTTTGCTTTTGCATTTTGTACATTGAATAAAACATTTAAAAACAAATCCTCCGGTCTCATGTGTCTAAAAATGTAAAAACAAGTTGAGAAGAGAGTTGATCCTGTGATGTCAGGCAGAGGGAGATGAGCTCTCGGCTGGGTAGCAGACTGGAGAGGCGCCGGGGGAGGCAGGTGGAGAAAACAATGTGATCGTACACAGGTCATGAACCCCGAGGATTTAACCGACTTAAACTAGAACATAGCTGTAGCGTTACAACGTTGCCGAACTGAACAAGCAGGCGCAGACTGAAGTGTTGAGCCGGGGTTCATATTCTGCAGGGTAGCGGGTGAGTGGATGGGAAACAGGTGGACCGTGACAACAGTATGTCATAAAAGATGTTAAAAAAAAGAAAGATATAAAGTTACATAATATAGTATGCCATGCAAAGACATGCCATAAAACAGTCATAGTATAACATGGCGCAGTATATCATGAAAGTCATAAAAATGTCATGAAAAGTAGTAAAAACGTCACAGTATATGGAAATGGACTTGAAAAGCGCATTTCTAGTCATCCGACTACTCAAAGTGCTTCAACACTACATGTCATCATTCACACCCTGATGCCAGAGGCTACCATTGCACGTGCCACCTGTCTATCAGGACTAACTAACATTTTAACATTCACACACCGCAGGAACAGCCTGCGGGAGCAATTTGGGGTTGAGTGTGTTGCCCAAGGACACGTCAATACTCAGTATAGTTCGTCATAAAAAGTCATTAAATGTCATCACATAGTACGACATAATAAAGGTTATACTCTGGGATGCATGAAAAAAAAAAAAAAAAAAAAAGTCACAAAACAGTCTCAACATGTTATTGGTCGTCCAGATGTTCAATACACCTCGTTTTTCTTTCTTGATAAAAAGACGAACTCGGCCGAGCTTTATTTGCGATAACTTTATTATATTGCCAAAGCTGTACATATTCTATAAATACTTTTTTTTCTCAAATACTGGAATACTTACACCTGGTACCTCTACTCATGTATTCCCTCTGGTTACAGCGGCCGGCTAGTACAATGACAGAGATGAGTTGTAATACTCCAGTTTAAAAAAAAATTGTTTAACTCAAGCAGGAAGAGCTGCGTCCCATTCAGAACCAATGTTACAGATGCTTCAGATCCA
>NW_022280038.1:9298235-9300047 GCF_004355925.1 Anarrhichthys ocellatus
AATATTTATAACAAAGGCCATCACAACATGTGACCTTGTACCTGGAAATCGGTGTAAAAAAAAAAAACCTTGCCAACCTGTTTTAAACACAGAATGACGCTCGCTTATAATTTCTCTTTCATCTCAATTTCAGCGAACGGACGACGACTTGGATCTTTAAACGTCGTGTACCAACAAACTACTCGGACGATCAAAGACGCATTTAAATGGCTTGCAGGCTGAGTTCTAATGTAAGAGGTACTGCACCCTCTGTGACGTTTACTACAGCGTCTCCACCACCTGCTGTTGCTCATAAAACACCTGGTGACATCACTGATTGGGGGTGTGGCCCAGAGTGTAAAGAAAATATAAAATGCTCCAAAGTTTGCACCACAGACAGCAGCTGTTCTCTCTTCCATGTGATTTGTTGATGTTCCTTTAAAAGACAAACTTTAAAAACAGTGAAACTGATGTCATCGTATTCACTTGGACCAACACGTACGATAGAAAACAAAACTCTTACATTCTTCACCCTGTGGAAGCCAGTGAACTCAAGAAAACATGGCTCTGGCAATGGCTAACTACTTATTAAGTATTGCACATCTAGCAAATCAACAATTTGTAACATTTTTTTTCCAGAGAAATGTACAGTCAATATATTTATATATTAAATAAATACTATATATAGAAATATATATAATATTTATTTTGTCATCTTCATAGTAACATGCAATTGATAACAGCAGACCACAGACGAGAAACCTTACAGTAGAACTGGAACAGTAATTCAGCCCGGCGGGCCGATCTAGAGCAAGAGAACACATTGGAGAACACATCGGAGAACACTCACATTTCGGGGTTCAAACACTTAAGAAGCGTTCACATGCGGTGCTCCAGCACAGCGCGGGACGACCTGCGGTACAAGAGGGTCTCTGGATGTGCACGCCAGTTTGAACTTGGGACAGACTGGAACTTTACAGTAACCACATATCACACAATAACTCACACAGTCAAATGGGGACGGGGGCGGGACGGGGGGTTCTCTGTAGTGAATGTCAAGGCTGTGCACGGGACCTGCATGCACTCTGTGCCTCGGGGGCGATGCCTCACATCTCCCATCAGTTGGGTGTTGGCAGCAAGAACAACAGAAGACTTTCACACTGAGGCGACGAGCTTGGAGCCGCGTTGAGGAGCAGGCAAACATTTAGCTAGTTGGTTTGACAGCGATGAGGAGTCGGGAGTATTTACACAACATCACAGACTAAACACGTCTACACGACCGGGTCTAAAAAGGGGTCTGAGGCCTGTATATACACAAGAGGAGGGAGCAGGAATCGTGTGCTTAGATTAGATTAAGGGATTGTCAGAAGTCTCTGGTTTATAGAGCTGAGATGCCGTTTCAAGTAGAGAGGCACGAGGACGGGCGGTGGGGGAGGGGGGGGTAGACTAGCTAGGAAGGGGTCTCGGTGACAGAATCTTGGGTTTTGCTTCCCCCTCCTTTCCCTTCACTGCCGCCACATAGGAGAAAAGGCAGAGGACGGAGTAACAGATTTGATGTGCCTGCAGAGGGGACAAAATAAACAATGAGGAGGATAACGAGCCAGATGTGATGTAACATCTGTGTACAGTATTGTTAGGAAAGAGCCCGCCTTTTTCCAACGACGGCTTGTCGGATGGTTCTATGAAACAAACCATCAGGTTAAATACTGATTAACAAGCGTGTTGTAATGTCACTGTAATCGACACTCATTAGCTCTAGTTAGTGCTCACGACTGAATATTTCTTCAGCAGTCGTGTTGCCTAAACTTAATGCAGTCGTGTTGCCTAAACTTA
>NW_022280038.1:9300057-9305463 GCF_004355925.1 Anarrhichthys ocellatus
CGTGTAGCCTAAACTTAAAGCAGTCGTGTAGCCTAAACTTAAAGCAGCCGTGTAGCCTAAACTTAAAGCAGTCGTGTAGTCTAAACTTAAAGCAGTCGTGTAGTCTAAACTTAAAGCAGTCGTGTAGTCTAAACTTAAAGCAGTCGTGTTGCCTAAACTTAAAGCAGTCGTGTTGCCTAAACTTAATGCAGTCGTGTAGTCTAAACTTAATGCAGTCGTGTTGCCTAAACTCAATGCAGTCGTGTTGCCTAAACTTAAAGCAGTCGTGTAGCCTAAACTTAAAGCAGTCGTGTAGTCTAAACTTAAAGCAGTCGTGTAGTCTAAACTTAAAGCAGTCGTGTTGCCTAAACTTAAAGCAGTCGTGCAGTCGTGTTTCCTAAACTTAAAGCAGTCGTGTAGTCTAAACTTAAAGCAGTCGTGTAGTCTAAACTTAAAGCAGTCGTGTAGTCTAAACTTAAAGCAGTCGTGTAGTCGTGTAGTCTAAACTTAAAGCAGTCGTGTAGTCGTGTTGCCTAAACTTAAAGCAGTCGTGTAGTCGTGTTGCCTAAACTTAAAGCAGTCGTGTAGTCGTGTTGCCTAAACTTAAAGCAGTCGTGTAGCCTAAACTTAAAGCAGTCGTGTAGTCGTGTTGCCTAAACTTAAAGCTGTCATGTAGTCGTGTTGCCTAAACTTAAAGCAGTCGTGTAGTCGTGTTGCCTAAACTTAAAGCAGTCGTGTAGTCTAAACTTAAAGCAGTCGTGTAGTCTAAACTTAAAGCAGTCGTGTAGTCTAAACTTAAAGCAGTCGTGTAGTCGTGTAGTCTAAACTTAAAGCAGTCGTGTAGTCGTGTAGTCTAAACTTAAAGCAGTCGTGTTGCCTAAACTTAAAGCAGTTGTGTAGTCGTGTAGTCTAAACTTAAAGCAGTCGTGTAGTTGTGCTGCCTAAACTTAAAGCAGTCGTGTAGTTGTGCTGCCTAAACTTAAAGCAGTCGTGTAGTTGTGTTGCCTAAACTTAAAGCAGTCGTGTAGTTGTGTTGCCTAAACTTAAAGCAGTTGTGTAGTCGTGTAGTCTAAACTTAAAGCAGTCGTGTAGTTGTGTTGCCTAAACTTAAAGCAGTCGTGTAGTTGTGTTGCCTAAACTTAAAAGTAGTTGTGTAGTCGTGTAGTCTAAACTTAAAGCAGTTGTGTAGTTGTGTTGCCTAAACTTAAAGCAGTTGTGTAGTCGTGTAGTCTAAACTTAAAGCAGTTGTGTAGTTGTGTTGCCTAAACTTAAAAGTAGTCGTGTAGTTGTGTTGCCTAAACTTAAAAGTAGTTGTGTAGTTGTGTTGCCTAAACTTAAAAGTAGTTGTGTAGTTGTGTTGCCTAAACTTAAAAGTAGTTGTGTAGTTGTGTTGCCTAAACCAGACCCTGGTCTCCTGGGTGAAAGTCCTTAATGCACCACAACCTAATCCATAAACATACTTTATCTTCATACTTCTTCTACTTTTATTACTCCTAAATCTTTTCAGCTAGCATACTGTTGCCTAATTAAGTAGCATATTCAACTTGGCAGGGTCTAAATAGCTGCCGTGTGACTCCCGATCTCACCCGGGTGCAAATAGATGTTGAGTTCTTCTAATCAGTGCTACTTTTGGCGTGAACGCGCCCCAACATACTGGAAGATAAAGTGGAGTCATAACACGGAGTAAGGTGACTACAGGGCCAAACTCTTAGAAGGTGCTTTAATCCTTTAATCACCAGAGGGAGTTGAATTGCTGCACTCTTGGTGATTAACTTCACACATTATAAAGTCAGGTTTAAGTGGTTCCACTGAGATTATAGCATCACTTTTCAGACTTAAATTCCTGTTCGTGGTCCCAAGGGGAGCCTGAATGAGAGTGCACCTCCACAGCAGGCGTGTTTACAGATTAAAATGTCAAAAGGCACATTTCTGCAGTGCACACCTGGTGACCGGTGCTCTGGTAAATAGTATCGACTCTGACAGAAGTAGTGAGGACTCACCATGGGGGTCTTGTACTTGTGGATCACCACTTCTTTAGTTTCAGGAACTACGCCGGTGCAAGAGACAAAACAAAGAATTCAAAGGCAGCAGGAACCTAAATGAGTTCATGCTTGAGAGATTTAGGGAGGGGGGGTTACAGGGGTGGACTTCCAACAAGGTGTAAAATGGGATGTGGGCCAAGAAGAGTCCACCACAACAGTCAGGAGTCATCGATTGATAGTCAGGGGAGGTGAGAGAGGCTTGTCTACTGCTGTTGAATCCATGTTATTGATTACGGTCCATGTCTAGCGTAATGATGGAACTTTGTTTATACGGGCAGTATTACATTTGAACTTGTGACTGTTGGGTGAGACGTTCACGGCCCACAAAATGGTCAAATAAAAACACAAAATGTCTTATAACAAGAGACGGCAAAGATTGTAAAGTTTCAGAAGTGAAGAAGAAGGACAACCTCCTCCCCCCCAAAGAACAGAAAGTCGAAAGACATCACAGAGAAGCAGCTACAAGAGGACACAATCCTTTGACCCAGGACCGCGTCACTGCCCACAGGACAGATCGACTTTTCATTAGTAACTGTGAACCCATAGCAGAGATGAGAAGGCTGAGGTCTGGACAGATGGGGGGGGGGGGGGGGGATGTTGGATCACAAACAAACAGTCCCATCAAAGATCTCCACTTGCTGAGATTCAGAGGCAGACTATCACGAGAATGAGTGCTGGGAGTCTGGGCTTGATCTCCCAAAATGAACAGCGAGTGATGAAGGACGCAGAGCGAAAACTCATAACACAGGAACCAAAGAAAGAGAACGAAATCAATGAAAAGGATTGGAGTGAGGACATATTCAGCACAGAGTTAAGTTTGGGTAAGAAAAGGAGAAAGGTGACAACACTTTACCTGCTGGAGAATGAAGGTTTTCATAGTGGCAAAGATGAGGGCAACATTACAAAAGCAGCACAGAGACACGACAGTAACCCAGCCTGGCTCTCAACGTCTCGTAACATGTCACTGTCACACTGTAAGTCATCCTTTCTGACCCGTTATAAATGTAAAGACTCTTTTAAAGACATAAAAGTAGCCTGAGCTACGGTACGAAACCCTTCTGCTCCTCTCCATAAATAAAGTTGTTGACGATGTGGGCCTTAGATACGGTTTGCTTTAAATCACTGTCATTTTTTAAACATGTCTTTTGCATTGTGGAACGGGCCATTTGTTGATGTATTAACACCTAAAAATGTACATTTTATAGTAAAGGAAGTACTTTTTTTTCACTGTAAATTTAGATAAATCCTGTGTTTTTGGGGTTCAAGGCAACAAAAAGAGTTTGTGCTGAAAGAACTACTTCTTCTTGGCTTAAAGCTGCAGTTAGTAACTTAAATAAAAAACGCTTTGTGTCATATTTGCTCAAACTGTCACTGTATCCTCACAGTAGTACATGAGACAAATCACCTGTGAATAGATCAGGTGGCTCCGCCTCCTTTTAATTCTCTTAATGACGTTTACAAGATCCCCCCCACGCCCAGAGAAAAAACATGTACATCTTTAAAAACAAGTGATACATGCGTTATTACATATTCTAAAACAGCTGGGCATCGTGGTTTTAAGCAACTATCACTCAAACTGGGAGTAAATAGTGCATTTGTTGTGGACTATTTTCAGCCGTGGATTAATACATATTTACAGCAGCAGGACGGTGCATGTTGCATCAAATTAAACATTGATTGTTTTTTGGATAACAATGAAGCTCCATAGCACAGAGGAATAAGATGTATATTCATAGAAATTAACAATATAAGAAATATCATCTCATCTAACCTTTAATCTCCATCTTTATCTTGAAGCTAACACGTTATGTGCCGACATCAGAAGCATAGGACTAAAATGATTTGATCACAAGTTTATATTTTAGACTATTTCAACATTATTTAAAAAGAGATTCTGTTTTTTGTATTACTTTTATCATCATTAAACATAAGGTTATACATCTACCTCTAAGAACTGACATTACTTCTTTTTTATGGAACCTCTTCGTTTAGTTTCTACAAGTTGTTGTCAAATAAAAGAGCTCGACTTTGTGTTTTGGAGCATCGTCCCTATTTCTGAACTAAACAGAGTGTTGCTCACTGTAAACTCTAAGGCTCCCCCCCATGCGACTGAAAGAACACCGCACCCTGTGAAGAATCCGTCGCTCACATAATCACCTGCAGACATCAGAGTGTCAGTGTTCCTCGAGGTGAGCGAGTATCCAATTTAGCGAAGCCCTTATTAGCCCTCGTCAATACATTTGCCATGAAGCTGAGTTACTGCCGTGCCGAGTACAGGCCTAGAATCAATAGGTGGTGTAATTACCAAATTCCTCCAGGACAAAGACTCCCTTCACTGTATTGCACTTTTTAATGTGACTCAGCTCTATGAAAACCTAAAAATCAAACAAAAACACAAACAAAACAAGACAGAACATTATTAACTCAACAACACTGGATGAAAAGTTAACACTTCATATTTAACAAATTAAACATGTTCAACTTGTTTTATTCGGTGTGAAAGGTCAACTCAAAACAACTACACATGGAGTGCAAGCTTTTAACGGCTAACCAAAGAAAAGAAAAGCACACTATGAGAAGTTTCCATGATCAAACGCATACATGGGCGACGGGTAAATGAGGAGAGATGCACTTAGTCTGCTCAGCACTAATTCAACATGACTCGTTTCATAACAACTGGCACATTTATAGTTATTAGTTTGGGTGTAAACAGCAGCGGTAGTTTAAAAAACATTTATTTCTATGCTGAGAGATGCATTATGGCCCATATGATGCATACATGGAAGTTCCATATAAAAATGTAGACAAGGACACAAAATTAGATTTGCCACAGAGCTACAACAGTAACAAAGAAAAAGAAAAACAAGGAACCCAATAAGATGGAACTGCTAATAAGCAAACACAGCAGAGGTTGTGTACCTTCCGCTCCTTGCAGGGGGAGAGAGCATGGGAGAGAAATGGTTTGGATTATTATCGGACAGAAGAGCACAAACACTCGACGACACTCCGAGAGGGCGCTACGCACGGGAGCCTCGTACGGGTTCGGATCAATGGTCTCACTAACAAGTTACCAGAGCCAATATGAAAAGGAAAATAATAAATAAAAAACGTCACAAGAGGAATCAGCCCCCAAAAAATAGGGGGGGGGGGGAAAGAAGAAGAAGAAAAAAAAGAAGAGGACTAGAGGTTTGACTAAGGTGCTGAGAGCTGCATTCACCTTTGGTTTCCTGGACTTTAAACATCTCAGTCCCCCAGAGCCCTCCATGCCTCCTCCTCCAGCAACAAGGGCTGGCACCAACACCACTAGCTCGCACAGCAGCACAGATAACCGAGGGCCAATCCCGGGCCCCGACCCAATGCTCACTCACATTATTTATTTATATAT
>NW_022280038.1:9305563-9309010 GCF_004355925.1 Anarrhichthys ocellatus
ATGTCTTTAAGGTTAATTGTATTAAGCTTGTATGATAAATGAAAGAATCTTGAGCCCGAGGTAGAAACAGCAGAAGCAGCGAGGAAAACAGTGACTCAGCGTAGATCCGAGCTAAAGGGTCAGTTCACCCGAATTATAGAAACACAGGGGATCACGTGGCCACGCAGAAAGTTTGAGTTTTTGTATTTGTGATGCTCACAGCAATGAAACATTATATTTAAACCTGCAGAATCAAGCTGTAAAACACACCACTGACATCTAGCAGACAGTGCTGAGCAACATTACCGTTCATTTGGAATCACGTTTCTGTCCTCAAGATGAGTTTAAGTCCAATATTCACATTCCTTTTAGCTACGTTGTTGTTGTTCTCCACCCACTGAGGTAAAGATCTGAGTCTCTAGCTGCTCAATGCTCCGCTGTGTTCACTGCGTCTGTCTGCCCTTTGGTTCTGTTCGGGTGGTGTAAAGTCAGTTTTAGAGCTTCTTCGCAGAAAAACAGCTGCGGCCATAAATGTTCTATGAGAGCCGCCGCGAGGGAACCAGAAAAGTAAAGTCGGAAAAACTGTCTGTATGGATAAGATGCCACCGGAGGTGAAGAAGATGTCTTTTGTTTCTTTTTTTTAATTTGGGTGAACCGACCCTAAAAATCCCTTTTATTGTTGAGGAATGGGTTTAAAGATGCAGGATCACCTCAGTCTTTTGTTTCATTGGTTTTTAGGATGCTCAACATGTATGAAGTGTCCCTGGTCTTTGTTCTTCACACTATTCTACTGCAGTACATTGTTCAAACACAGCTACACACTAACACAGCTGAGGAGAGATAGGAACCCCGACTACGACTACCTGCGCAGGCTTGAAGACAACACATGATGATGTTCAAGGGTCCAAACTTAGAGTGTGAAAGTTGCTATTTAAATAGCCAATTATTAATGAAAAGTCTTTGTTTAAGGTCACCCACTGATGCACAACACACACACACACACACACACATCAACACTTCTTCTCCTCCCACACAGTAAATGAACAATGAGGTTTGAGCACCACGGATGTCAAAAAAGAAACGTGTATGGAGGGATGTGTTAATATTGTTTTTTGGGGAACGCATTCATACGAATGCACGCGCACACAGACAGACACACACACACGCACACACACACACACACAAAGAAAACAAACTGAAAAAAAAGCAAATCCAAAAAAGCGAAAGCACAAAGGAGTTCTTCCTCTAAAGGGAAAGCGGTCGGAGTAAACGCCAATCAAACACGTCGTCAGCCATCGCTAACTTTTTGACGAGGCTTTATTTTTTAACGTCGATAGAGGAAGACGTCACGAGATGAAAGGAAATGAGGCAAACTGGTGGACAGAAGGACAGGATGAACTCTCTGCCATCATGAGTGATTTCTTTGAATATTTCCATGCCCGTGAGAGAGATGAGAAGCAGCTTCTCTGCTGTGGCGTGAGCCTCTTACCTGGCTGTGCATGAATTTAAGGTTGATTCCTTCCAGCGTGACTTGCAGCAGTCCACCTTCACCAGTCTTCATGTCCTGGACGGGAAACTCTCCGCCCAGCTCAGGACCTGAAACAACACCCGAGTTTAACGCGAGTGAAGATAAATTTACAACCTAAATGTTGAAAATTCAGAGATTAACGTGGTAAATTAATATTTTATGCAATTATAAAGTTATAAATTTGCAACAGCTGCATCATACCAGACGACACCGCTTGCCAATTAAAGCGATTCCATGACTAAAAAAAACAAACAAAAAAAAACACTTTTCCAATGTTTTTGCCCCATAACATTTTAGACTTTAATCCGAGAGTATGTTCAAGCTTTTTCCTGTAAATTTGGAGTTTCTTCTTGTAAAAAATAAAAACTATAATCACAGAGAATATCCACGTTTTGTCAATATTATTTTTCTTAAGAAATGACGTCTTTTTACCTGCGATCCCAAAACCAATATGTGTGAAACGTTGCACCCCTTCTCATCGATAAAAAGTCAAACAATGTGCAACTATCCCAGAGAAAAGACTAGTTGTCAAAAAAGGAAGTTAAAGAAAGAGACTCACCTGGTTTAATGCTTTGCTGTCTCGCTGCAGCTCTTTCCATACTGTCTTTAACACAGTAGTAGAGTTCGCGACACTAGAATGCAGAAAGGGAAAGTTATTTAACTTCCTAACAGATGTTCTTCTGAAGTAAAGATTTAAACAAGTACAGGATGCCGAGAGAAGCCCTGTTCTGACCTTTTTGGTATAGAACTTGTTGAGCTGCGTCTCCTGGCCGTTGCGTCTCCAGAGACACAGCACTTTAGTCTTGGGGCAGTAAGTCATGTTGATGAGCTTCTCGTACCACCAGCGCTCGTAGACGGTGCCGATGTTGCTGCGCAGGACTATGCAGTCATCGCACACCTGGAGCAGTGATGAGCAACGTTAGTGACATGAGATGCTCTCCACATGCAACATTAAGGAAAGCGTTTACTACGTCCATGAGCTCCTGTTGTCGTATCAGGAATTACAGGCTCGTCGTACCTCCATGAAGAAGATGTCTCCCGTGGTGTCGGTGCCAGCGTGCACAACGAACGTTTGCTTCTTGATGTGACGGCTTCCACTGGGCCTGATGGACAGCTCGCGGCCGTTCTAGAAACAAATGTATTCTTCAGTAGAAATAGGGCGAATAGAAGATGAACTAGCTGAATTAAAAAAAGAAAAGGGAGGGGCAGATATTCACCATGTTGGCCAGTTTGTCCAGTGTCTCATTGATCTCTTGGCTGTATGTGAGGCCAATGTGGGACTTCCCCATCAGACGCCTCACTTTCTTCTTGATGTCGTTTTTGTTCAACTAAATAAAACAAAAACATTCAAAACTTGAGATATCTGGAGGCAAAAGAATGTCAGTTCAACCATAGCTTTACTTTCTTCAAACAGGCCTCCGTACTTTCAGCATTAGCATGAACGCAATCATGTTGTGCAGCAGAGTCGCCAGAAGTCTGTCCTCATCATCCTCCAGACGCTTGCGGTCGTGATCGCCTAGAGACAAGTATCTGTGATGACACACAAAACAAAGATTGGTCCAGGTTTCAAACATCATGACAAAGTTATCTAGTATCTGTGGGGGGGAACATATATATGTAGACATATCGAATAAGAAGTCCGGCCATGTTGAACCTTTCGATCATCTCCTGGGGCCCCTGGTCCATTCCCATCCCCTCACGCTCCAACATCACGGCATCCAGGTAGGCGTCCTCCCAGAACTGCAGCTGGTCCCACAGTGTGGAGCGCTCCTTACCTGATCACACCAAGACACAACACATGTGGCTACAAACATTTCATCCACAAGCATACGTTCTTTGATATAAATACATATCTAAAAAGAAATACTGAGTTCAAGGCTCTTATACTGCACGCACACACACACACACACACACACACACACACACACACACACACACAC
>NW_022280038.1:9309020-9315093 GCF_004355925.1 Anarrhichthys ocellatus
ACACACACACACACACACACACACACACACACACACACACACACACAATAACCAAAAGAAAATAAACAGCCTTAGTCATGCAAGAAAACAACAATAAGCGTCAATTAGACCAATTACATATAATAACTAGAGTTGCTACGTTACTGATACCAGTACCAGATACAGCCCAAAATGCTGGTTCAGGTATCAACGTGTACGTGAATCAATGCACCAATCCGATATAAAGCTATCATTTCAATTATCAGCTAATTTACGCTTCATAGGAACAACAACAACAATACGTGTGTCCAGTTTAATAGTTTTTTAACGCACTGGAATTAGATCGGTATTCGGTATTGGCAAATACGCTAGTTCATCAAAATCCGTATCGGAACATCTCTGTTGTAGTCGTAGTGTCGGTTACACACTCTGCTGGAGTAGAACACGGTACAGCAGGGACGTCTGCAACGAGGCTCTCAACCAACAGGTCTAAGGAAACCTAGTCTAACGACGCCTCTAAGCGCTGCTCTTTGTAATCTCCCAGATATCACAAGTTAATGTGGACTGAGGCAACGATTTATCATTTTGAAAACTTGTTTTTAAATAAAGTTCACAGGATGCATTTCTTTCCTCACATCACATTGTGGTAACTCATTAGAGATCTTGACATCTTATTTGCCGGCTGGTCGGTCGTTTGAGTGCGCTCAACTCATAATTACATTTCTGACCGCACTTGAAGGCAACATGCAATGATACATGAAATGTTAAGCTTTTAAGTCAATGTGAGAGTTACTCAGAACACTGTGAGAACATAGGTGAGCAGGAATTTAAATGAATGTTAAAAGTTAACGTGGAAATCTCTCTTTGATCTCCCTCTGAGGGAGGTGTTTCTATTCTCCACTTTCATCTCATGCTCAGAGAAACACTGATGTGCCGCTCACCAACAGACAGGACAAACCACCATGATATCACAGCAAAGATTAAACACCGAGCCAACCTGCATGAACAACACACACACACACACACACACACACACACACACACACACACACACACACACACACACACACACACACACACACACACACACACACACACACACACACACACACACGGAAAAAAGGGCAAAGGCAAGAGATTAGCCCTACTTAGAGAAAAGGTTTCCATGGCAGCATCCTCAAGTTGATCCCAAACGGAGCTCTTATCGCGGCCTGGAAGAGTTTCCCAGGAGGAGCAGCAGGAGGGAAGAGAAGCAGCGAGAGCAGGAGGGGGTTAGGCCAAGAGGTGAGTGGGTTTAATGGCAAAAACAAGAGCAGAGAGAGCCCAGAACCACGTCCCAGGAACGGAGACCAGGACGAACAAAGACACTCATGTACTCCGGCTACCGAGTGCTTTATAGCCTCTAGCTTTGTGCTGATGTATGTTAACGATCTGTTCAACTGTAATATAGAAGTTAAGTTAAAGACTGTAGTTTAACTTGAGTCAAACTAATTCATTTGTGTTTTGTGCAGATCTCTGTTAGCTGTGTCCAAGTGCATTTAAACCTCTCAGACAACAGTTACACACATTTTCACAACTCTACTCTTTAAATACACACGTGTTACTTTAATAACATACTTGTCTTAATGTACTCTGTTTGTCATATTTTATTGTACATTTTCATATTTTCTATTTTTAAATGATGTCTTTTATGTTCATTGTCATGCACAAATCACTAAGTCAAATTCGTTGTTTGTGTAACAACTTGACAATAAACTGATTCAGTGAATAAATACAACTTCCCTTTTCAATCAGTAGTGTTTACTCATCTCTGTGTAAACTTACATTATGCAACATCAGCACACAAACATCAGGGTATAACCTTCCACCTTCATAGATGCTTTGTTCACCGTTCCATAAGAAATAATAATAATTACACCACTTCTAGGTCATCACACGTCTCACTTCCGTTTGTTTTTTCTCTTTAAAATAACATTTATTCGTAATAGTTCAGTGGCAAAGCAAGAGCTTGCACAAGTAGTAGTAAAAGAAATTAAACACCTAGAAACTTTACACTAGAGGAAGTACCTTAGATAATGTTAGTGAAGCAGTGCTTTCAAGAGCACAGGGAGGAAAGGTTTTCTTGAATGATCAGAATAAATGTCAGCCGCTCGACTCGTGTTGAACTGGAGGACGAGCTGTAGCTCAACATACCCAGCAGGCCTTCACAAAGGTAGATCCTCATGCTGATGTCCTCCATGGGCTGAGCAGGCGGCCCCTTCGCCATCGCAAGCGTGTGATCTTTTGCACTTGGCTTCAGAGTGTGAGGCTTTCCCTGTGGGAACAGGACACGGTTTGTCACGTTTGTAAACTAACAGCTAGAACAATGACCCCCAAAAAATACACAGGCTCACGTATTTTGAGTATTAACGCATCTGTTTTTTTCTGTTGTTTATGGTCTTACATCAGGCAGAGGTAAGTTGAAGAAGAATGTGATTTTTCACACGTTTTTCTGAAGTCGAGGTTCACTTTGAGTGTTTTGAAATGTGAACAAATGTTGCTCATTCAACCAGTAAACCACCATTTGAGCATTCTTGGCAAAAGAAAATGATTGTGATTCCAGAAAGGGTATTGAACTCTTTCTCTCATGTTCATGCGTTTTGTTTTAAAAGGTGGAAAACTAGTCCGCTATCATCCAGCTTTTCTAGTGCGCATGGGAACCCTGTAATCCCATCGACTCCAACTCAAAGCCAATACGTTCAAAATAAAATTGTCTTATGTTCAAAGTAAGAAAAGTTTAATCTACTTATAGTGACTTTTAAACTTACAAAAACAGCGCTGGTGGCTGGATTGGTTTCGATCTCGCTGTCAGAGAGAGTCCCTCTGGACTGAGTTAGATGAGCAGTGTTCCTCCCCCCGAGGCCGTCTCCAGCTGTGCTGCTCAGGTCACTGTCAGCACCCAGAGTCTCTCCAGAGCTGTTGCTTATCTAGAACATATGAAATAAGGTGTAAGAACAATACATGAGCGACGTTTCAGGTGCAGAAGGTTTGGTATAAAAGCAGCTTTTAATTTAAAAAATGATAAAGTATTATTCTCCATCAGCTGGATCTCCTGCTCTTCACTGAAGTTCTTTTGTGAATTTCATTTTTTAATCTGGAAAGCACTTTGTGCTTCCGGTTGAAAAGTGCTTTATAAAGAAAGTTATTATTACTGTCACTATTATTAATATATTTGGTATTAGTATTACTAGCTGGTCAGTAGAGTTTAAGCATTTCATATGGCGATATAAGCAATAATCCGTAACCTACAATCGATCAATTTATTCACAGTTTTTAAAAGGGAAAAGAGAAAAGGACAAAATAAGCTTAAAACGGTTTGGACGTAAAACATCGTCCTGTAATCTGCAGCTGGTATTGTGAGGTTCAGTGCAGCTGGAATAGATAGAAGTGCAGCACAAAGTGCGTAACATCCGAGTTGGCCGTGCCCTACCACTGTGCTGGCCTCAGAGTCCTGGCTGGTGCTTCTCGTCAGGATCGGTGGCTCCGAGCTCGTTACCGACTCTGTGTCACTCTTCTGCCAACCCAAAGGGATGAAAAAAAAAAAATAGGTGAGGATACATCGGTATACTTTAGTGTAAGGACAGTAAACATGTGCTGCACATGTGGTGAATCACATCCAGTTATTTTACAAAGGTCTTACATGCATACATATAATTCAGCAACAAGTTGTCACACTGAAATGCTCCAGGAACAGACCTGAGATCCAGACGTGACACCGAGGCCACTGTCAGCGCTGATCTGGGATTTCTTCTCCTCGGCGTCGGTCACCTGGGGGCGCTGCTGCTTCGCTCCGTCGGACCCTGAAGGACAGACCACGACTATCAGCACGACTTCATGAACGGGGACGACATCATCTTCTTGCCTTACCGAGAGTCGCCTCACTCAAAGCCACCACAGCACAGCAACACTGACGCTACGTCCATCTGAAGTGCCAAAGCTTCTGTTTAAACACGGCATTACACAGCGAAGCATAAACTGCCTTATTCACGTGTGTCAACTGATTTTAAATGCAAAGACTCAGAGCCTGAAGCTGCCACTAGCTAAAATACAGTGACTAGAACACATCTAATCTAAAAAGAGGTATGAAAACACGTTTTGTTCAAATGTTATCACAACTTTCTCTATACAACTGAGCAGCAACAGATGAAGGGTTTAAAGGTCAGACAGGGAGGTTACAAGCAGAGAGCGCTGGGAAAAAAAAATTACAAATGAAAACAAAAAACTGCAAGAGCGCGACATTAATTCTCAAGTCAATGCTGCAGATGTGGCCCAAGTTACAACAAAAACAACCATCAGACACAAGCAGTTATGCATGCAGACAAACTGGTGGACGGAAACGGAGACGTGTTCTGTTTGTGCGTTATTCATCACCTCGGGAGATGCAGACGTGCTGACGAGTCGATCGTTACACTTCCTGGTTTTTGTGTCACTTAACTTTTGTAAACCATGAATTAATTAAATAAGTGTGCTAACAGCTGTGAAATAATGTGTGTAAATACACAACTTACAGCCACTTGAGACTGGAAAAAAACAAGTTAAAAGTGCGGAAAAAGGGGCAGCAGGTGATTATTTCTGCTCATGAAAAAAACGACAAAAAAACCACTGGAAAATAAAATTAAACATTTCTTGAGCTCGACTTAAATATTAAAATTCACATAAGTCAACAACTTTAGAAAAAAAAAAAATCTAATTGCAATTGTTTTCACTAATATTAATATATGACTTGCGATATTGGAGGGACAGTGATTTTTGTGGGGATCTGTACCAAACAAAGAATATAACGAGTAGATTATCTCTGCAATGCGACAATATTTAAATGGTGCACATTTGAAAATTGCAGGACGGCATTTTGCTATTTTGATAAAATGTTGACTAATTGTTCAGCCCTAGACCCTGAGACGGATATCCATATCAGTATTGTTATTTTAAAATGATATAGAATTAAATAATGCATGGAACTAAAAATGGTAGGCAGTGACAAATAAGAGTTAATAAATACCTTGCACCATCTATTCGGTTAACAAAGCTGAGATCATTACAAACTGTGTTATAGTAAAACTAGCCCATACTGTAATAAATCCTTCTGGAAGAACCGTAAAGGGAAAAACGAACCAAACACACCAAGTCTGGATTAAACACAACATGAGCGAGAACAAGGGTTTCATTTCTCACAGTGCTAAATGATGTGACCCTCAATTAAAATACAGCAGATTTAATACCACTCGAGGATATCAACTATACTGCATTATGAGAAACCCAGAGTCATGAGCAGGAGGTACAGAGCTAGAACATCAGAGTCTCGGCTGAAGTTACCCCGATCCACATCTTATTTATAGAACAGAATGAATCCAATCCAAGCCTATATTTGATCTGCTATCCAGTCACACATTGTTATTAGGAGCCTTATTATTTATTCATGGGTAAAGACACTGGTGAGTTTGAAAAGGTGGAGAGAACGGGGTGGAAAAAGGTCAACAGCTTAACACCCCAATCTTTTATTTATTCTTTCGTGTGTGAAAAGTCTCTTACTCTGTGGTTTTTCCATAGCTTTTTGCTTATCCTGGTGCTTGCTCCACAATTCTACCCAAGATGCATTGCAAGCAAGGAGAGAAAGACAGAGAGAGAGTCAGAGAGCTGGTTGAAAAGGCATGTATGGGGGATGAGCATTAAAATCAAAACAAAAACAAAGTAAGCACTGAGGATCTGTCATTGTTGAATGGAGGCGTTTTGTAATGTTTGCATGTAGCTGTGCTTCAATCTGGACAAAATGAAAAAGGATTTCGCTGTCAAGTTGGATCCACCGTGTGCAACAGCTACTACGGTAACATTACAACACACCCAGAGCTCCCGGCCCAAAGTCCTGGAGAGCCACACAGTGACGTCAGGATGAGCTGCGGCTCTGATCGCAGGCCACCGACCGCATTTGTCTGGCTCTCCAGAGCAAAAAGGGCGAGCGAGCGGGAGATGTTTGATTCGGAAAAGAGCGTGGGATGGGGGGCGGGGCGGGGGGGGGGGGGGGGGGTAGTGAGGGTGTTGTAATGTTACCGTAGTAGCT
>NW_022280038.1:9315193-9316098 GCF_004355925.1 Anarrhichthys ocellatus
GGGGGGGGGGGGGGGGGGGGGGGGGGGGGGGGGGGGGGGGGGTGTTTGAGAGGCCAACTAGCCAGCGGGTGAAATGGAGCAGTTGCAGAAGCCGGGATGCAAGTCTCACAGCAAACTGTAGAATTGAAGGTGCAACTTTCTAACAGGAAGAGAAGGGGTGCGGGTAGGAGAGGTGTCAGGGTGGTCGACTCAAAGTGTCCCCTGTATACAGACCCAGAATCATTCTCAGGAAATTAAGTGGGAAAGAGATGATTACGGACTTTCTAAGTCGGTTGGTTCGAACCAATAGAAAATTGTGGAAAACTGGGACTGTTTACTGGGGAGTGTTGCTTCCACCCTCCATGCCGAGAGCAAAGGGAGCTGCCGTTTCTCTACAGCACGCCTCGCAGAAACCTGCAGTAAAGGCACAGACGAGCACCGACTTTTATCGATGCACATACCTCTGGTTTTTCCCTTCGTCCGCTACTGCAGATTTAGGTATTGGAAGACCAAAACAAAAGACATGCATTCAAGGTGCTAAGAGGCCAACAACAGAAGTCCAGAGAGGAGGCAAACAGGGGCACAGATGTTTCAGGGAAGGGGAGACAAACACACGCAGTCCAGGCTGGAAAAACAGGGAAATATTACACACACTTCACAAGCCTACTTCATGTATTTTAACCAGGGCCAAATTCTAAATTTAGATTCTCATTTTCAAATATTCTTTTTCAGTTTGAAAATCGTTACCAGACACAGGGTAAGTCCAGTGATTATCTCAAGTATTTCAGGTCAAAGTGTGTGGAATATCCTGTCACAATCTGTCGGGGACAAGTGAAGGGATCGTTCTTTGAAACGGTTGGGGGGGGGGGGGGGGGGGGGGGGGGTTTACAAGTGGGGGGGGGGGGGGGGGGGGGGGGGGCTCTCAA
>NW_022280038.1:9316198-9331063 GCF_004355925.1 Anarrhichthys ocellatus
ATCGAGACAATAAAGTTCTCCTCGTTCAGACTCCGCGTATCAAAATGGCGGGCTCCTTTGCCCATCGCGGGGTGCGGCAGCTGCAGGTGAGGGACATTCAGGAGGCCCTGAGTTCCGGCGGCCTCCATGCGACCAGAAGGACTCTCTTTACTCCCTGGGCTGCCGGCACTGTCTGTGGGGCTTCGCTTGCGTTTTTCTGGGTCTACCAATTTACCAAAGTGAACGGGGCCGGAGACAAGAGTTCATCACCGTTAAAGAGAAAGAAAATATGAGGAGGTTTAAACTGGGAGAGGATTAACAGCTTCAGACAAAGAACGAAAAAAAAGATGAGATCTAAACTTTACAATTACAATGTTTTAGTGAATCTAGCAGCTTACGGCTTAATGTAAAGACACAGCAAAGACATGGACAAGTGTTAATAGCACAGGGCTGACAGACTTTCAGTTATCTACTTAGCATAAATAACACAATTCAGCAAGAACGGTGCTAACCTGCGTTTGGGACGTACCTTTGGTTTGATAATGTGTGCGTGCTATTTCCAGTAAGCTGAAGACACTGGCCATTCCTCCGAGGCCTGCGTTGGTGTAAGAGTGCTCAAGACTGGAAACTGTGCACTTCAAGATGTCCAGCATGCCTTTGTACACCTTTCTGCTCACCTCCTGAACACGAAACAGTGATTTCAACAAGACAACAAGAGTTGACATGACACTTTCTTGAGTTAAGTTTCAAGTTTTGGAGGGCAACAGCACGCACCACATCCCGGATGATCTCCTGTCTGGCGTCTTCCTCCGACTGGATGGCTCGGTTCAGCTTACTCAGCACGAAGACGCGCAGCTGCTCGTTCTCCAGCAGGCGGCGCACTTTTTTCATGTTGAGCCAGCCGACTCCCTGACCATCCAGAACGCTCTGCACCACTTCCTTCAAGAACTGCTGGTTCTCGCTGAATCAAAACAAAAGTAAAAAAAATAGCGGTCGCATTCAACAGATGTGGCTTGAAATACACGATGTGACAACATGCTCTGATCTTTGAAGACGTTACCTTGTGTTGTTGACTCGGCCCTGAGGAGAGGGAGACTCCCTCTTCACTGTTGGACTGTGCTTGATGACAGAAGACTTCTGGTCCACAAGTGCCCGAGGTGCACGAGCGCCTGGAACAGGAACCACAACAATGAGGTTCCTGAACACCACGGAGCAAGATAACCAAAATGACTACAACAAGGTCACTAGACAGAAGATCACACAGAAGAAGAGCCGCGGACACACACACGCACACGCACACACACACGCACACACACACACACCAGGAACAGTAAACCAGGACAGGAACCAACTTTTAAAATAGTCTTTTTGTTTTTTAAAGCTACCACATCAAAGTTTACATCACTGTGAGGAGGACTCTACTGAAGGTTATCTACTGCAGAACAGACACATTACGGGAGCTGCAAGAGTCTATTATTACAACAAAGGAGGTGAAGGGCAAATCAAACAGGGACATGGTGCGCACACACGCACACGCACACGCACACACACACACACACCCACCCACACAGGAGTCCAAATGGTGCTCTTGGTGCTGGCATCACACATTAGCGGCATAGAGATGTGAGGTCAGAGGGAGGATAGTGTGTACTATATCAGTGACATCATGCATGAAAGAAAATAAAGAGATGAGGATGGCAAGGGAAATGAGCTGCACTCCAACGTCACGAGGTGACTCGTTTTACACTGATGCAACGCCGCGCGATGCTGAAGAGTGACCCACTAGCCGGGGTTGGGTCAATCCTTTTAGCATGATATTGTGATGATTAAAGAGGCTCAAAACATTTACGCAAGTCGATTTATTTTTACTCTCTCAATTGGCTCAAATGAATACATACGAGACTCGACCCAGACTTGAGTCCAAACCACTGCAGCATTTATTGAAGCTGCTTATTAATGAGCGGCATATCTTGTTGCAGAAGACTCTCGTTCTTTCTACTTTAGAGACACCGTAGATTTTTCACATTAGTCTCTGAGAAAATGACTCTACTTCTCTCTTGATTTATTACCTCAGTAAACATTGTAAACATGAGTTTATGGTCTCAATCTCTAGTTTCAAGTCTTCTTCAATACAGCATGATGTTCATTTAGTACATTATGGTCCATTGAGAGTCAAACAGACCATAAAGCAGAGTATGATTTAGGGCGGGGCTACTGCGATTGACAGGTTGTTACCACCGTGTTGTCCGGTCTGTGAGGAGTTGTTTTTTTGTCTAACAGCTTTAACCCCTCCACAGTGTGTTTACACTTCATGATGTTAACTGCAACATTTTTGGTCGCCTAAAAATGTCTTGTTGAAGATTTAGTTGTATTTAGCTAATTGTAATTTCTAGTTGCGAAAACACAAGATAACAACAATCAAAAACCAAGATGGCGACGTTCAAAATGCCGAACTCAAGGCTTCAAAACAGTAGTCCACAAACCGAGGCGGCTGCATCCACTTCTTATATACCGTATATAGCGTAAACACAGATCCCTGGTTGGTCTGATATATTTTACATTTATTAAAAGAAAGACGGCCACACAATGTTGACAAACTGAGAGAAAGGCAGCATTCATTTTTGCGTGTCCACTATAAACGGAGCGTAAGAAGAAGAAAAAAGGACGAACATGAAGCCACAGAAAGCTGGACGATGCAGACAAGATGGCGACTGCTCTGCAGAAAAGTTCAGTTTTGAATCAAAGATATATTACACATCGCGTGAAATACTACACGAGTAATATCAAAACAAGCTCACTACAGTTTGTAACGACAAGACAGCCGACCAGAATCCTCCGAATGTTGACCGTTAAAGTGATTAATAAGCCCTCTTAGACTGAACGTCAACCGACCTGGTAGGAATGTATCCGTACGACCAGGCTGGAAGTCATATAGTCAGGCCTATGTGGGTTTAGGTTAAGTCAAAGCTCTAGGGAACATGTACAACAATACATTAAGTACGTGTGCTATCATCACACCATTAGATTTGTAACCCAAAAATCGTATGCAAAATGTTGCAGGATCAAGAGCATCAAGCTCCAGCATATATCTACAGCCCCACACTGTGATAGGTTCATTTGGTCCTGAGCTCCACAGACATAAAAAGAGAGATCTGAGGGGAAGTTGAGCTCACACTTTCTGCTTTCAGTCACTGGCTGATTGTGTTTCTACGGCATGAAAGGATGAGGGAGGAGCACACTCCTACATGCAGCGGACAGGAAGATTGTCTGATCTGACATCTGTCATTACAGGCCTGTTTATTGTCCCTTTTATGCGACAGCGGGGATCTATCGTTTGTTATTACTGCTGGAGTGACATGGGGACAAGAAATTAGGTTTTATTCCCAATACCAATACTTTGATTGCACAAGTGGAATTTTTCAGCATGTTTTTGTTTGAAAGCCAATAAAGCTTCGCTGTTTGAGAAGAAATCATAAAGTGATCGCAGTAGAAGCGGCGCACCGGCCCCAAAGGCTCTTTATGAGTCAACATTACTGCAGGAGGAGGGTTATGAATGTGACCAGACATAACTCAGGATAAATGAAAAAGTTTCTTGGTAACAAACAGAAGTCTCTGAAGGTTTTCATCAATATTCTTTGCTGGTCGGCCTGCAGCTTTTTAACTTTAGTTAGAAGAGCCCAGTGGTTTATTAATGGAGGACACTTTGAGGCTGTTTTAATTGATGCTCACCCTCGGGGGTCAAATGATCTGTCGACCTGAGTAACAAGGCAGAGATCGTAGCGGAGCTGATCTGAATCCCAAGTCTGGACCAGCAAAAACTTCAATTCATCCGCACTAACACGTCAGCTTACAGACAAAGTTCATCAGCTTACAAAGTGTCACTCTAGCATCAACACCGGATGGATTTTAGGCTGGATTTGACCCGGCAGGGTGGAAAATTATAATAATAAACCCCTCAGTCAGTCACTCAAGTTACATTCATAAAGAAAAAAGACGTAAAATACTTCAGAAATATCACTCATCTAGGGGGATCTGAACATGTACCATTCAGAATGTTTTGATCCCATTCTTCATTCAATCTTCTTTATATCGTACTGGCTGTGACACCAAATATCCGTGTGGATGGTCCACCAATAATGAAGGTATCTTCTGGACTAACACCTACGCACTTCTGTTATTGAGTATCATCCGCTCTGCACACTTTCAGTGGTGCAGACACAACAGCAAAGTGTGTGATGGACAGGTACCCATTTACATTTAAAACCTAATTGGAAACCTGCACGAACAAGAAAAGAAACACTCGAGAAAGCCTTCAGGGAGACAGGAAATCATTATGTGAGCTGGAGGTGAGTTTTCTATCTAGGATGGCCTACTTTATGAGTCGATTGAAGATTTAGTCATGGGATTGTCATAATTAATTTTAAGATGATGGCAGCACCACTGATGGGTGTGCTGCCATCACAGATGAGGACTGGATAACTAGTTTTGGTGTTTGTTTGTTTGGTGAGATGTGCAACCACACAGTTTAGGAAGCAAAGATGCTCCATTGGACGCTTAAGCCCAAGACTGTGAAACTTTGAGGTCGTATTTCATATGTACTGTATGTATTACTGGTCCCGTGTTTACGTGCGTCGCTTGCTTTTTATTTATCAGTAGATTGATTGTATTCATATCCCGTTTTTAAATCTAGTGGCTAGATGAGTTTTAAGACTCATTCCTGCAGCACTCCATGTGACTCTATTGTTGTTGCACAATGTCTTCAATTGTTGTCTGCTGCGAGCCATCTGACTAGTTATGTCGTTTATTAAAGTTATCCACATTTTATACCCCATCTAACAAAAAAACAAAACATTACAAACCCCAGAGTACAAGTGAAGTTTTGTTTTGAAAATAGAGAAATAACATTGGAAATTCAAAATAGTTAATTTACTAAAATTAAGAGTACTGTTAGCTCTGACTAACAGTGACGGCTTCAGTTCCCTCCCAACTCCACCGGACAACTCAAAGGAAACACACAAAATGCTCTGCAACAGTGTGCCTTATAAGACGTTTGTAATGTTGACACAACCATAACTCATCTACCAGGTTGGCGTTTTCATGACAAACATCTAGACAACCGGCATCACGCCGGGCAAAAGCCTGAATATAGCACACTAACAATAAAGATGTTCACAAGTTAGGTTTAAAACTTGCATAATGTGAACGTCGTGACTGCTCGTTGTGTACAGCACAATTGGGCCCAACCCCCGCTTGTCCTCTGTGGGAGCATAAAGGACAAGAAAAACAACGAGGAACAATGCATGCTGGTCGATTATCTTAGCTCATTGTGTTCTGATTCTGCATCTCAACATCCTGTTCGCTGTCTTGCGCTTCATTTGCTTCCCTGTGGTTTTTTCCTGCATGATGTATTGTTTTACTTTTTCCTGTGATTACGGATGTCCTTTGAAACGTTCCCGTGATAAGACTAGTTCAATAAATACACGAACATACGGTGGAGTGAAATAGTTAGTCTGAGGAAGGGGAGCAGTCACTATATGAATGGCGGCATGAAAACACACGGTGACTGAAATGAGGGTAGACAGAAGGGGATGCTGGGAGATGTAGTTGACTGGCTTGGAGAAGCATGCAGCTCACTCAATTAAAAAGGGCAGAACCCACCTTCTCCACTCCCCGGGCCAGCCTCTGTAATTATCTCCATTAGAGAATTTAGCCCAAATACTGCACACAGAACCCAGAATTAGTGCCACGACAAAAGGTGGACAGAGAGAGAGACACCGGACCAGACACAACCAGTCTGAACATCAACCCATAACACAACACACATGCAGACTCAACATGGCGCCAAAACAAAGAAAAGAAAAAAGGAAAAGGAGAAGGACAGACAGAAAAGAGAAAACGACAATATGTGCCGATGATGGTATCAATGCTGAAAGTGTTGGATAAGTTGACCATGTGTTTGGCAACACCATAGAAATAAAATAGGAGTACGGACATTCCCATTCAAGTCAACGTGGTAGGATGGTCAGCGTGGCGGCCATTTTTATGTGCACCGTTGCCATTGCAATTGTTGTAGTGGGCTAACTTCCGTATAAACTAAAACGACTTACGGCAGACTAACTGAGGTGAGGTTTTGCAGCAATGACATAAGATTACGGAGCGTAGAGATACAGAGTGAACGAGTCAAATTTAACAACTTACTGCTTCATCCACACTCGTTGCCACAGCTTAGTAAAGCACATTGCTGTCACCAGAGAAGTAACAACTTTGTTCGGCTCATTTTCTGTAGCCAGTGTAGCATTAAAGCACGGTGGAATTGGCAAGTTAGCTAGCTGGCTAATTCCACAGTGCTTTGATGCTACACTGGTTACAGAAAATGACGTGAACAGCGTGCTGGAGACCAGCATCCGTGGTGGGTCTAACGGTCCCTCCGCCTCACCCCTATTCACTCTAGAGAAGGAGAAGCTACCTAGCCAACTAGCCAGCAACAACGCTTTACAGCCCGACTGACGTGTGTTGTCACCATGAAAACTAACAGCAATCGCCATTTTAAAAGTTAAATATCCATTCTCCTCCTATTCTATGTCTATGGCCAACACATTCAACATGTACAGCACCAAGTATGAGTTATGTGTAGCTCATACTTTGTTGTACATACACATCAGTGGCCTGAACCATGTGATGTAATGCTGAACAGCCCTGTTCAACTGTGAAAATGTAAGTCTAGAGCAATGGATGGATTCGTTACTGTGGAATTTGTGCATGGTGTCAGACAGGAATCTTGTTTTTAGAACAAAAACACAAAAGATAATCAAGATACACAGTAAAATACGAGATTAGGAAACCTGGGATCGTCAACAGCTTTTTGTTAAATTAGTGAGTGACCTCAAAAGGGGAAGGAAACACTCAAAAATGGGAGTCACCACACAAGCAAGCAAGGAAAAACACGCGAGTCAGGGGGCACCGAGAGACCATTCTGTGAACGTCATTAGAAAACTACACAGAAACATTAATTAGGTTAATGCAGTTCAAAACGGACTGAGCATTCTTCTTGCAGTAGTAAGGATGTGCAGATGCCACACCAATACATTTGCAGTCAGAAAAGAAATCTTTGGACGATATATACTGTATGTACAGTGTATGTGTGCATCAAAAAGACTCCCACAGTCACACAAAGCAGAATGTCAAAGGAACAGAAGGGGAAGACACACGGATAAACAAGAAAGACATGAACAGGTGCATCTTCTATCTTAGTCCTATGCTGAGGAACAGGGTGTAAGATAGGTATAGGTCACGTCAAGGATCAGGAGATTCCTAGTCAGGGGGCTACAAGAAGACTATCACACCAGACATGACATACCCGGGCTGTCAGGGTCATCTGAACGACAAAGACAAAACACATCATAATCAAAGGGGTGGAACATTTGCTATGGCAGCTATTCCACTTGGAGTAGAGCTATTGAGTTAGATTACCATGCTTCACCTGGTTTTTCTCTCAATTAAAGTGAAAATCCAGCCTCAACAGAATTCGTATTAGCATCTTAAACCCTTCATCACCCAAAAAATAAATCATAAATACTAACCAGTTTAATTATTCTGTTCCCAAGTGCAATTTCAGTCCCTGTAACTTTAGCAAAGCATGACAGATTTGTCTACAAAATCCTTCTCTCCTTGATAAAAATATGTGACTGTAGATGGATTTATTTTGTTATGTTTAGGTTTCCATTCATTTATCTGATGCATCAACATCCGAGTCCTTAAAACCATATATCCTGCAGTTGTTTTGGATTGTTTACCCTTCCTTACTCTTTCGTTGTTCGCTTGGGAAAAGACTGAGACCTGCCTCGCCACATTCATCTGCTTTCAAATGCTACCAGTGTGCACATTTGTACCAATGCTTGAACACATTCTACACTCTCAGCTAGTGGTGAAGGAGAAAAAAGCCAAATTAATGGGAAAAACTGCACATGAGAAATAGTTGATCATCTCTTCAAATTAGGAACAAACTGTGGCAACATCAAGTCTGCTTTTGAGTGGATTTTCCTATTAATCGTGAGAGAAAAACTTTGTTTGATATGTCAATATTCTCCTTTAAAATAGTGCCATATCCGTTTGGCAATCCAGCGGGAAGAAAGTCAAGCTATGAAAACAGATCTACAAACCTGCTTGTTCCATTTCCTCCTCAACATCAAAATTGAAATATTCTTTTACCCAAAAAAGTAATTTAGAAAAATAATTGAAAACAAAAAGACAGAAAAGGACAACATTTAAAAAAATAATAATTAAATTACTGAATTATACTGTTTCATATTGACACGTTTACATAAATTATGGATTATTTTTAGTAGATAAGCAATGGCCATAAAGGTATTTATGATCATTATATTAATTATTTAGAAGTGTAGTATCTTAAAATCCTAGTATTTAAAGTGTAATCTAAATGTCAATGGTAAAAAAAAAAAGCATAAAAATGTGTTATTAATTAATTAATGTTATAACATGACTGCAAACATGAAGCCAGTGATGGAAAAATGATTAAATGAGTGGGTCAGAAAAATACAAATGTTAACGATAATTACTAAACATTTGTTATTGACTCTCATTCTTCAACTTTGTCAACTCTTCCTACTGTACCTTTATGTCCTACACAAAACATTTTATTATAAAGTTTCTCATTACCTTAGAAAACTGAACAAGAATATGACAGAAACGAACTTGAACAGACGTGAGAGCGGTCGGGTTTGTGTCGTCATACCTTTTAAACTGGGGAACGGCGTTTTCTCCCTCGCAGCCTTGTTGGGGAGAGCCAGATTGGACAGACTGAAACTGGTGCCGTGGTTCTTGTAAAGATTGCCTGTCGAGGGAGTGTTAAAAATATATAGTCAGAGAAGAGGAATACTATTCAAATGCAATACCAAAAGTATCCTAATTAACATTATTTACCCTTCACATACAATTTGGAGAAGATATTTACCCTCATTGTCATCATGTCTCAGTGATTAAGCAATCTAAACAAGACGCAACTAACCCTAAAAATATGTAAATGTACAAATCTGTAATACACTAGAATTACTGCCTCACGGTTCTATACCTCAACCAACCAGTCGTTCTGGTCACTTGATGAACTTAAAGTGCAACATTTACTCTCCTTTTTGTGTTAAAAACAGCTGCCTGCAGCGGTCGTAAACAACACTGTACGAGCGGTGAGTGTTGTCAGAAGCACAGAGAAAATTGCATGACAAGGCAACATTATGTTCTCTCTCATGAAGGCAACTACACCCACTGTACACTGTGGATTTAATGGCCTTTCTGAATTTGTGAGGGGGTGTGTTCAGGCTCAAGCTGGGTGTTTGGTCTTTGAAGACTCAGTGAAATGAAAAATGCATTTTACCAGCTTTAATCCTGTGTCCCTGTTTTCATTGTTTATTTATCTCCTGTTGGATGTTAAATTGATGAAAATCCCAGTTTTCCCCCCTCCAGGCTTTCAAATCTAAATAGCCGCATCGCTCTAATAAAAACGCACTTCACTGTTTGTGCATGTTAGTAGCTAACAGAGCAATATGGAGGGAGACAGGAAGAGATGTGGGCAAGAACTTTGTTTTCATTTCCAAAACAATGTGGCTGAGATCTAATTAATTCAAGGGAAACGTTGACGCATGCAGATGAACGTCCGCTGCATGACGCAAAACGACTGTTGGAGTTGATGTGCATTTCCCTCGTCCTCCTCCTCCTGATGTAACAACAGGTGAGGGAGGTGTGAGTGGAGTAGACAGTCCTCTGTAGCTCTGCATCGCACAGGGCTGTACGCCCTTGGTTATGCTGCTTCATTTCATCATCGCCCACAGAAATCAGCCCACCTTCCATGTTTTACACTTGGCTGAAAACATTCTTACTGGCAAACGACATGAGTCCTCCAAATCCGTCATTGCTGTTGTTGGAAATGGTGGAGTTTGGCGAGCTGTTGCGGGAGTCTCCCTCCCCGTCGGATTCACCGGGGAGCCTCAGGCTGCAGGGACGTAGAGGACGCTGTGCCCTGAAGAAAAAATGACCAAAAGACATTACCGCGCGTCAAAAAGACACCAGGACATTCACAACCGGACATTATGGGAAACTCTCAAGCATTCACGCCACATCACACCACCACAGATTCAAAGACCACCATGAATGTAGGTAGGGGTTCTGACATGCTGGGTGTTGACAGAGAAACATTGCATGGTCGGTCAGAGAGCCCATTTGAATGATGATACTGCATTCATTCAAGTGATGAACAAGCTTAACACACTTGTTGCCATTGAGGTTCTGGTTGAATCGAGGGGTGTATGACTCCACTTGCTCTTCTGCATCGGGGTCATCCTCTGAGGGGAAGCCATACTGAGGCTCAAAGTACGGGTTGTCGTACTCTTGCTTTTTGTTGGCGTGGTCCGCCAGGCCGGCGTCGACCGCGGGTCTGTGGAACGGCGGACCGCCCAATCCGGAGACTGGGTTCTGTAAAGCGGCACCTGCTGATGCTTCAATTTCAGGTGCTTCCCCTTGCTCCTGGAAAAAAAATGACCACACAGATCAATGGGAATTATGGACAATTAAGTATATAGCTCAATTCATAAATTGGACAGATCACCCACTTGGTTGACTCCCTGGATGACCGTGCTGGGACTTGAGCTTGCAGTTGTGCTGGAGCTTGAGCGAAGAGGTTGTCCATCAGAGGGTTCGGCAGGTAAGTCCCCACTCGGTGGACCCTCGGAGCCCTGGCCGTCCCCGAAGTCGGGGAGGTCTTGAAACTCGACCTCGCTAGCGTCTCCCAGTGCAGCGTGGGTAGGCGGGTCCAAGCCTGAGACATCACAGTCAAACATTAAAAAAGGGACGGAATGAATATGGTCAACGCAGAACTTGAAACATGAAACAACAACTTACTTGGAGTGTCTCCCTGGATGTCACCTTGGATCATCTCACTCACAAGGTCTCCAAGTGAGGAGTAGGACGAGCTGGAGTCGTCGTATGCCTCGCTGTCACTGCCACTGCAACAAATGTATATGAAAAATAGGAAAGCATCTTGCGGTTTCTTGCGGGTAGTTTATACTCGCCGTAGGGAAGCCGGCGCGAGATGCGTGCGCCAGAGTATTACGTAATCGCGGCTAACGCAAAGACCCTGCAAGTGGTCGAAGTACTTGGTCGTAAACGTCTAAGTTTTTGTAACCTTTCAGACGTGACTGTCACAATAGTTCACTGATGAAATCACTATCAGCATGTGATTGCTGTAGAAACCAGAGGTCTTAAAAATCTACATTTGAGTAAATATTTTGCAGGCAAATCATATTGTTCACCCGATATTCATCTCGTCTTTCTTCATAATGCATTCTATACTTGACTTCTTTCTTTACGATGCTTGTATAAAGGCCATAAAGTAGTCCAGTAGTAATAATGCAACAAACAGCGCGCTGAGCATAAACGCATGTGTGCTCGTACAAACAAAGCTTTACCTGTCGGTGGGGTCAGACTCGTTGCCCTCATCCTCCAATGGACCAGCCATGGCTTCCACCAGCTGGGAGCTTCCATCGTACACTCGGTAGAGCACTGGCTGTAACTGGTGCGCATACCACTTGGGCTTGTCTCCGATTAAGGAGGGGTCAAACACATCTGAAAACAGAAGTGTGTAGAGTATTAAGTTCAAAAACACTGACTTTAACGGAACAAAGACACAGAGCACCGTCACCATAAATGAGCCTTACTGTTGTGTATCCTCTGAAAGGCGAGGTTGGTGGGATTCAGAGCCCATTCTCCATAGAACTCCACCGCCTGGGTGTGAGACAGTTTATCTGCAAAGCAAGAGCGCCGCGGCCGAGACGCCAGAAAAGAAGTACACTGAAAGGCCACCACGGGCCGGGGGAAGAGGCGCAAGGTGCGAGTGTGCATCTGGAACCCCTGGAGAACATTTGGGGAGTTGAAGAACCGAACCATGGCGACCCTGTAAAAGAAAGTTAGTTTGGCTTTTTTTTTTTTTTTTTTTTTTAAATCGTAAATATGCAAAATATAATTAGGATTGCACGATATATGGCTGATATATTGACAGGTAAGTAAGAAAATACAATTATTTAATTGGATTAAATTAGATTATTTAATTGTTATCAGCTACAACAAAAAGATAATTATTGGTTATCGGCCCTGAAATTCCATACCAGTGCATCTACAAATATAATTCGTGAATCATTTTCTCTCCCTTTTTTTTTTTTGTTCCTCGCACCTTAAATGGACAGAGAGGAACGTTCATAGCTTGCCTGGTGGCTACATCCACAGAATCAACGTCATTGCCGTAGATCAGAGGGTTGAACTCGGTGGAGGACGGAGAGGCTTTATCTCGTCCCGGTGGGAGCAGAGGCATCTCGTGACCTTCCTGGAACTTCTCCAGGTTCAGGATGGGTTGTGTGTTCAAACTCATACTGGCCAAGGCCTAGAACAGGTGACACGGGGACACGTTAAAAACACAGCAGTGGATTAAAGACAATAAATAAAAACACAGCGCTGTGATGGACCACTCCCACAATTGGCATCAACATTTAGTTAAAATATCAATTTCTTACACTTAATGGGACTTTATATGAATATTTGCCCTCTCTTTTGAGGGAAAAGAATTTGGGCCAAAGTGAGTGAGCATTAGGGCTGGACCCGAATATCCGTTAGTTGGGAAGCTATTCGGTTTAAAATTTTGGTATTCAGATTTTGGTTTTTTTGTTTTGCCCCTCAGGATTAGAAAAATGCATAAAACACACCAAACCTTTTGGAGAAAAAATAATGTAATTGTAGAATTAAAAAATAGAAATACAAAAAACACTGTGGGGACTTTGAGGTCTACACTCTCACACTGGGATGAGGAGAGGAGTGTGTGCATCGCCCGCACTCGTCGAAAAATGACACGTTAAAAACAATGCATGTCTCCGAGTGGTGACAGAGCACTGTGCTGCTTTAATGACACAAGTCCGTTCCGTCTACTAAATATTCGCTGTTGATTACTTCCAAAACTCGAAATGGTATTCGGGACAGCCCTGCTGACTACTGGAATGGGGACTTAAAATGGAAAATGTAGTTTATGGGATAAAATAAAATAGATCTAAATAGTTAACCCCTCCCCCCCCTATTATTAATATTGTATTACTGCTTTCACAGTTTGTCTCGACTCTCATTACAAACAGCAGCTGAGGGATCGGTTGTGTGCATGTTGATGCCTCTGGTGGGTGCGTCACGTCTGAGAGGAAGGGAGTCAATATGCATGGGTTTGCTTTGAGGGAAACTGCTGCAGACTTGAGGGTCAAATGTTGAGCTTAGCATTATGGAACATTTAGTGGCCGGGTCTGCATGAATGTTAAAACTCCGTCAAAGTGGGTTAGCTTCATCATATCTTGTTTTGGTTTACGAAGAACACTCACTGATGCCAAGATAGATGCACGCACATTCAGTCATGCTCAAGCCAGAGCTAAGCAGTGTGTTAGAAATAAAAAACCGGTCCGCAACATTCTGTGATTATGCAGTTTATTCACGTCTCCCGAGAGTAGGAGACGAGTTGTAGTCGCAAGCAAAATAATGTGAGAGAGAAGATTTCCGTGCAGGGGCATTACACATTCCACAGGAGGAGAAATGAGTAACCTTATTTTCAGAGGAGAAGATCTGCTTTTGGGTGATCACGGTCAACCTAACCAGACACTAGGAAGGGGATAAGAGAGATGCGAGGAGAGTCACATGAAGGCCTGGGATGACAACTTGGAACCGACACTGGAACGGCACATGACGGAAGGGTCACAACAATGGCCCTTTCCCTTTTCTTTTCTTAGTCTCCTTTCAACAGCACTTCCCCATTCGTCCGCTTTTCGCTGACGGCAGATAAGCATATTTTGGCGACACCCAAATAGGTCGAACTTGCTGACGATGTTTGTGATTTGTTTTGTGCAAAGAGAGATACGACTTGCCGTTCCTTTCATCATTTATTTACTGAAGAAAGGAGATAAGAAAAGATACATTTGGGTTTGTTTTGAGAAAGTGATGGATGGCCAGTAAGAGCGAGAGAGAGTGAGTGAAAGCCAAGAGAGGAAGAGCAATATGAGGAGAGAAGAGATGTGGGTTTTTTTAATGCTTACCATGAAAGACAGTGAGGAACACAGACAAGCACAAATATGACCAAAAACCAGACTTCACCTACAGAAAAAAGCCACTAAAGGACACATGGAGGCCATCCATGGTGACCAGCTGGGACAAACCAGTGGTCACAATGGAGTGGTGATGACAGATACGAAAACAGCAGATCTTTTCAGAAACAGAGATGAAATACTTGCACAATAAAGCATAAGATAAAAGCCTGAATAAGGTCTTACTGCTCAGAAACAAAAATCCAGGGCTGAAACAACACGACCACCATGTTTGTCCAAGTAAAATAAATGAGTCGCTCGTTAGGACCAATTTATTTTTTATCCAGTGTGCAAGTATTTTTAGTGACTCTCACACGAGCAACATTCTGCTTTGGCATCACAGTCTTCAGATAATCGCTTAAACCATCTTCAGCGACATTTTCTCCAATCACAGATATTAATGTTGTTATGTTTTTCGTTTCCAAATATACAACTGCTAAACTGAGGCTTTGCACACTCCTACACACCAGCTTCTCAGTCACACATCCACACACACACACACACACACACACACACACACACACACGGGAGGGAGCTGCTAATCTCACACACACACTGCCAACGAACCGGCTCTGATTCAAGGCATACAAAACTAAATGCGTGTCTGCGAGGATGGTTGAGGAAAGGTCTGTGTTGGTTGTATTCACTGAAGGTGTGAAATAAAAGGGGACAGTTCAGATACTTTGAAGTTGTGTGAGGTACGGATCAATAGTTTTAA
>NW_022280038.1:9331463-9375948 GCF_004355925.1 Anarrhichthys ocellatus
TATATAAGTTTTACCTGCTCGGCAGAGGCCATGCATGTTGGAAGTAAGGGGATGACGGGAAACATGTATTCCAGAGGGTAGATCATGGCAACAAAGGCCATGACGCTCATAGACAAAGCATTGTAGTCTCTGGACTGAAGAATGACCTGAGGAAGGAAAGAGAAACACTTATTTAAACAGACACACTGATACCTTGTTGTCTCAGTCTCTGGTGATACATCCATATTTCCTCTTCTGATCTGTAAGCTAAAAAAGGTGTGAACACCTCAATTTTGCCTTGGCTTCATAACGGCAAACATTGAAAACTGAGCTTTTATGAAAAATTCATTTGGCAGCACAAAGTGCTTGAAAGAGAAGTCGCTCTAAAAGCTTCCAGGCTGCACTTTAGTTCGGCCAGACTGAATTTAATGATGCATTGAATTCACCTTCAAAAGAAGCCTAAATGGATGAATACAAGATGGCAGCGTTTCATACAGGTAGAGAACGTATTCGCGGTGGTCGACCCCATTCAGGAAGACTTTTCAATCAATCTGAATGTTATGCTCAATTTCCACAAGGACGCCTGGGACAATATAAAAATATATATATATTTTGGGTGAGGGAGCATCCATTTAGGTCAGGTGGCCCAGATATATTCTGTATTTGAGAAACACGGAGAAAGAAAAGAGCAGAGAAATCCTCCAGGGTTTAACCAGCGGTGACTGAAGCTTAGGTTTAGATTTGGAATAGTTACAAATGAGGCTGCGTATCAATGTCACCGTAAAACCAACAGCAACAACAGAGCACCAGCCAAACAGGGACTTCTGTTACATCCCTGCTAACGCTTCTGGTATTAAAGATAGGAGAGACGAGGAACAAGAGTCTTTCCTCTCTGTCGTGCAGTGTCTTTTTACCCATCATGCCTTGTCCGCCCTGCAGTGAAATGTCTGATGACGGTCACTCAGGATATTTCTCAGGAGGTCTCAGGAGGTGGACATGAAGCAGAAGAAGCCCCTGACCAATCACAACACGCTAAATATAGCTTTGCTTGTCCTTTCTCCGTGGAACAATCAGGTCAGTCTTAAATAAAATCCCACTGGTGTTTTGGTAGCAGCAGAAGGCAACCACACATCCACACATCTCCTCCTGGCAATAATAAATATAGATGAAGACAAAGAGACGGACCCAACTGATTAGAGACCGTCTGCACCCTGGACTCACTGCTGTGCCTAGCACAAGGTATCGTTAGAGATCTCACTTTGTAACCTCTAAAGTACCGATAGCAGAACCGGACCTTATCAATGCTCCTTATTTAGAATCGGTTCCTGCTTAGATCCAGTGTTTCGGGGTGGATCCCTCGCTGTGCCGGTCCTTACCTTGTGCTCTAGCATGATACAGCTGAGGACCTGAAGACAGGAGTCCACGCCCAGCAGCTCTAATGGCAGGTGCAAGGGGAAGTCGACCATGGAGAAGCGAGAGTTGTCCGGCAGGGCGAAGGTGAGCGCCCGTTTGAGTTCATGGGGCAGGACTTCCACATCGACGCGCCTCTGACCGGCCACTGGTACCGGTGAGCGAAGCAACCGGTACACCCAGGATTCAATCTCCCGCAGGTCCGCCAGCAGCTGGCTGCCTTTCTCCTCCACCGACAGCGCCCCGGTGAACACCCGCCACATGGTGTCCCTGAGAAGGACGTAGACAGAGTGTCAAAATGGATGTTACAGGAACTTTTGAAAATGCAAATCTCACTGGTCTGATTGCATAAAAACTATACTTTTTTTTTTTTTTTTTTTAAATACTATGACAGTTTTCCTAAAATGATTGATCATCGCAATATATTGAATCAAAGCCCCTGTATGATACGTATCATATTGCCAAATTATGGCCAATACACAGCCCTAATATACAGTGACTCCATTTCCATCATCAAAAAAATGTCAACAACATGCAACATCTGTTACGCTTAATAAAGAACATGTATTGATGTCAGTAAACAGTGATTTTTAGGATTAAAAACAGATTAAACTAAATCATTTGCTCATTTCACAGCAGCAAACAGCTTCGGCGAGGCCTCCGCAAACACCGACCAAATCACTAATATAACCAGCAAATGAGATCGAAAACACAAGAGAGGCTCTTAAGCAATCACCGAAATATTGATGTGCAAACCCTCCATTCTACACACACGGTGTCATTAAACCCTCTCTAGGGTGCATGCTCAGTGTGTGTGTGTGGTAAGGAGGGAGATAAATCATTAGTCCTTTGGAGCCCTCCCACCAACTGCAGCTGCTACCCAAAGGCAGCCAGAGACCTCAATCTGTCAGAGCCGCCATAGCATAGAGCGCGCTCGCAGCCATTATGCAACGGCTCTCCTGCCTCTCTGTCATCGCCACGATACTTTTCAACCAACCATGTCGGGGGGGGGGGGGGGGGAAGGTTCTCAGTTCTGTTCTGCCTATGGTTTTAACAGCCTTTTTTTCGAGAAATCTATATTGATGATATCGGCTGCAGCATGATGCAGATATGAAATTATCTGTGCATTAGACTCATCACTAGAATCCCTTGCTGTGCTGGTTAAACAGCTATAAATAAATAGAAAACACTTTGGATGACCAAAGCCAGTGTGAAGTGACAGCCTAATCAACACTTTGCCGCTCCTAAACTGCAATCTGTTGTGTCACCCATGATAACTAAGAGCGCACTGCAAGTACGACATCACAACACAATGCCACGACAAAATACAGTGCACAGCTGTGGGTACTTTCTGCAGCATTAAGCAAATAAGAATCAATCAACACGGCTGGTTAATTAAGAAGAAAGATCACCAAACAAAATGATCCACTCTTTGGTTATCTCGTCTAATGAGCTAAACACCGGGCTGAATGCAGGTTCTTCTTATGAAGTGGGTAAACCATGCACAAATTACATTAAGTCTATTATTCCTAAAAAGTGTCTCCGTACCTCAGTTGAACCTACAGCACTGGATGACATATGATTTGCTGTATGATAAAACCTGTTAAATGCACTGTGTATGTATCACTGTGTGTGTATGTATCATGGAGGTGGAGTGTGATGATAGCATAGTGCGCACTGAGAAAACATGACACACGAGCTGCAGATGGCCCGCAAAACTGCATGGAGCCAAAGACAAAAGCCCTGGTATTAATTGTGCAACACAAACAGACACATAACAGGTGGACAATGAGAGGAGCAGATGGGGGGGGGGGGGGAATTGCAGAAAACATCAGCGGGAACACTGTAGAAGCAACAAATCGTTAACGTTTTAGGTTTGAGACAGTAAAGTGAAGCCAAGACGATTTTAAGCGACATTATCAAGCAAAATAATTTGCCATGTCGCCATGAATGTAATGATGCTATTCAACAGTTTACAGATGATGAAGACAGATTATCAAGCATGAGCCGTATTTACCTATTTCTTTGCGGTTTGAAGCATGCCGTTCAACCCTATTTTGTGTGCATGTACAGATTTATGAAGGGCAAAGACTTACCACCCCCAGCCCTCTAGAGGTTCAGTTAAATCAAGTCAAATTCAAGGACTTAAAAAACTGATGGTGTGAGAGAAAATGCCATGGTTTCATTAAAAGCAAAAGGTTCTATGGTAATATGAATGAACTCGTGGAAATCTGCCTGATAATGAGCCGACATCTGGCCTGAAGCAATGTCAAAAGCAATAAGCGTTCTTCATCTGGCGAGCATGAATGTGGTCAGGATTTTCACATCAACCAACCAGATTTAGCTAGTTCTAGTGGACAGTTTTGTTTTGATTGTGCCACTGTTACACCAAAAATATTTAGAAGCAGGGTATGTTTTAATGTGCACCAGGGTGGAATGGTACACAGAAAGAAAAATACGACAAAGCGACAAAGACGCGTAAAGATGCCATCTTAAGCCTCACCTCTGGGTGGTGCGAGGGAGCCCGGCTCGCAGAGTTAGCCTGTGACTGCAGCAGTCCACCAGCCTCTTCAGAATGTACAAGCATTCCCTAAAGGTGGAGAAGAAGGGGTAGTGGCTGAGTATGCACAGGGAGGTCAGCGTGCTGTTGCGGTTCCTGGCGGCCATCTTGGCAGCGCTTCGCCTGTGCTGCGGCGACTTGCCGGTGTTTGGCTCGGCACCCGGTTGTCCGCTCTCTTCCCCGGAGGCGGGCGGCGGTGCCGACCCGGCATTGTTAGGCGCCGACAGCCCGGAGGCGGGGCCTCCTCCGCCGCTGCTGCTGCCGTCGGACCCATCGCTGGCGGTCTCGGTGGCCTGCGCCGCCGTCTCAGCGTGGCCGCTCTTGTCGCCGCGAGCGCGGTGGTGCCCTCGCTGAAAGGAACGGTAGAAGTTGACGCAGATTCCGTAGCGGGTGATTCCCGAGTCCTTGTCCGTCAGCGTGAAAACAAACGAGGAGTCGTCGCGGAGGCTGACCCGTCGCTGGCGGATGCTCAGGCAGCCTTCTGGTTGGCAGAAAAACACCACGTCGGGTGGGAGCGGGAAGTCGTGGTGGTCCTCCAGCGGGTAGCGGCGGAGGAGCTGAGGAGTCTGAGCCACACTGTCACTGCTTGGTTGCCTGGAGGGGAGATGGAGAAACATTTGTTTTGTCAAGTGTGTTTTACAACACGGTAAAACTACTGTTTTTGTCATTGGAGTCTTCTGTATTTAGCAGTTTTTTCTGGTTAAACTAAAAAGGATTTTACTCGTTAACAAAAAGCTCTTTCTCTAAACGGATTCTTTATTTCATATCCTGTTAGAATACTGTTCATGTTCTGCGTTTGAGAGTGTGGGACTTAGCAAAGGGTCAATTTTGTTTCCTGTGCATTTTAACAACTCATATCTGATGTATCTGCACGTACATTACCCCTCACGTATAACAACCGTATTGAATTTAACTTGAAATGGTCGTGAATTTGATCAGTCGATAGCACAACGCAATCCCACAAAAACCCTCAAATTTCCCATAAGCATAACACTTAAAAACCCTAAATGATCCAGTACAGTTTCACTGTGTTCCTGTGAACCATCATTTTCCCCTTTGTGGCTGCTGTGCTACTATCCTTCCCTACGCGTGCTACTGCTGCATCGACTCCAGAGCAAAAACTTCTAGAAGTTAGAACAAACTGGCCTTTTCCAAAACAAACAAAAACAGTGCAAGAGGCATGTTGGTGAAGCGTTTATGAGTCACAGCAGGCTACAGGTAGAAGATGATTCAACTACCAGAAAGTTTGATTGCTCATCATATGCTAGGACACCACAGAGCGTCCAAGACTTGACGACAGATATTTCATCACTAAACGCTGTTTCTCAAAGCAACATTTACAGCCTCCCTCATGACTAAGTTGACTCGGATATTCCTTTAAACCAAAACTGCTTGTAGAAGTGGGATGAGGTTAAATTACCTCGCTCCGACCACCACCAAGTAGTCCAGAAGGCGAGGGCACATTTTCTTTTTCTCCATCTTGGACTGACCACGTCCCGTACGTCACGGCATCCAAGATTTATGTTTTCCTCTCGAGTCACTGGTGCTTTTCCATCACAGCTGGGAGAGTTCAGGTGTACAGTTAAAACGCAGCTCCTTGAATATCATCGTGACGGTTCAAAAGAAGACAAACCTGTAACATAAGAAGAAGATGTGGGGAACAAATTAACTCCAGTAAAGATGGTCAGATACAATTTTAGCCTTCAGAGGCATTTCTGACACTGGCATCGATGTTGGAACAAGTCTACTTTCACGTTTCAATGAACACAATTAAACAAACACCGGAATGTAAACCAAGGAGAAACAACGTGGAACGTTATGTGAAGAAATCTGGTCCCCAGCACCGCAGAACACAGCTGCACAATTAGGCCAACTGTGGCATCATAGGTTTATAGTCCGACTTTCTTTTTGAATGTCGAGGACTATAAAATAAGTCGTGTGCCTTAATATTCTACTCATGTTTGCAGTAGTTCCCACTTTCCCTGAACCAATACTACTAATCTTACGCCACAAATGACAGTTGATGGTTTGAATAAAAAGCCCTGGAACATAACGGACGGTTATAATACTGCGAGATGTTTTCTTGCCTACTAACAGCATCGCACCTCTGCTGTAAATGTCACATCTACATTTCACTTTAGACGAAACGAAAGACGTTAGCAATGACGCCATGTAGACGTTGTCATTCACACGGCAGATGATGAGACGAGGCTGGCGGAGGCACAGAAGCCTCCAGCGGCACGTCCAGTGAACCAACAATAATAAAAAGGTATTAAAGCGGCCCTAAAAACAGAGCGGAGTAAAAGATGCATGGTGCTTTCCTCTGAAACTTTGATAGTGTTGCCAGTGTTTCAGCGTTGGTTGTTCTGTCAGAGGATGAGGACTGTTCAGTCGAGGCTCAGTGATATGTAAGCAGCTGAGGGGCCGCGGTGGAATAATCCTCCTTCATAGCTTCAACTATGGCTCTTAAATCCCTGTCAGGTAACTCAACCAGCCCCCTCTACAGATGGATAATCACCTCACAGTCACAAAACTGTAATCTTCACATTATTAGAACAGCAGGACGGAGAATGTATAACATTAAAAATGTAACATTTAAGTCCCAGTGAAGCAGAAGTTATAGCATCTCTAGCTTCTCGGCTACAGAAGGGAAAAAAACCAGATACAGCGTAGTACCACAATAGTTTGCGTGTCAATATTGTATCGATACGCGGACGCCAAGTATCGATCTTTATTATGCAACTACTGATATTGCAAATACGAATTCAACCTTTTTCAGTCCACTAGATGAGTTGTTTCACGGGTAAAGTGAGCCGGATTCGAACATGTAGACTGTAATACAAACAGTTCAGTGTGTCAGGTGCACGAGGAAACATTTACAAATAGGTTCTTATGCCAATGAGTATGTCTGCTGGACTGACAAAGCTATTGTGCTGTAAGAATAAATGATTGAAGTGACATAAACTAAGTGCAAACTTGGATCAAATGACAATAATACCATATCGTGGGGCCTCTGGAGACTCCCACTCTTAATCTGTACTTTGACATATTTACAAGGGAAACAGAATATTTGAGCGGTGTACAGCTACAAGAGATTTAAATCAGATCCTTTGCATTTGATTGGACCAATAAATAGTGGGCGGGCATAGGTGCAATTTATGCTTGCCGCATCCGCGAGGGTTGTGGGTGTCCACACGGCCAAATTGACGTCACACCATCACACACGGCCCTTAGCGGGGTTTTTTTGCGGGGCAGCTTTTCGCCCGTCTGTGCACATCCAACATTTATTAACTACATGGATGAACCTTGAGGAACTTTGAGAATGTGGGTTTGCCACGAGGAGAAACCCGCACAGAGTATATAAGATCACAATGTTTCCTCGTTGTGAGCTCTGTCCTCTTGAACAGTAATGTAGCCCGAACCGGAGCTACAGAGGACTGTGGCTCCACCACTGATGGATGGACCATGATGATATTACTGGTTGAAAGTAGTCAGTGCTAGCTTCCGTATGCGAGTTCATATTTCACTTCAGTGGAAGAAAAGATGATTGGATTTGATATAAGAAATACAGAGGAATAGATTTTCTTGTATTTTTTCTGCATATATTGTTAGATATGTGAACAACATGACCGAGAATGTAATCTAAAAAGGGTTAAAAAGGAGTTTTTCACGTCATCTCAACTTCCCTGACAACATTACACAATCAAAAACAATATTCCTGTTGCTTTGCTGACAGCACATGATCACAAGTGAGCTGTTCTTTAGTCAAACAGAGTTACAACAACACCGGTGATGGTCTCATAGAGCGCTGGTCTGGATGAGCTCTACATGTGAGGACAATGCTCTCCGTTTAAAACAAGGGAGGGATTATATTCAGCTTCAGACTTTTTTCTATTTACAGACACACTGTTTTCACATTGCCACAGATATGTCATGTGATGTTGTTAGCTGCAATAATGCGACATGTTACCGATATGCATAAGGAACTTGCCACACCCCCAAACGAGGGAGAACTGCTTCATCGACATCTACGTCTGTTAGTTAACTACCATCCACAGCGATATAAACAGCATAAAAAAGCACAACAATGTCATTTTCATTACAAAGAACCACCGAGTCTTATTGAGACTCCAGTCAGTCTGTGTCTCCCACAACAGATTTCTCCCAGCATGATTATTAAAACGTTATAAAATGGCAGCTCTACAAAGAAAGCCCGTGCTTTGTCATTCTGAGGGACGAGCACCGAAGCTGCCAACTCTTCATGCTTTGAAATGCATGTACATTATTATATTGTACTTGGTATTAAAACATATCTGACAGCAGGGATAAGCCCACAGTAGCAACTGTAACACACGTGTGATGAGTGACAGGATCTACTTTATGTCGTGTCACGCCACGCCCAACAGCCTTTTATCTGAGGCCAAACAAACGCCACATTCAGAAACTCCACCCTGAAACGCAAACACGGTCCCCAGAGCAGCGTCTCACTGTCACATAAAGGTTGTTATCCCTGCACTGATAAGCTAATGGATGCATAATTTAACCGACTGGAGCGTGTTTTCTACTACAAAAGAAAAGGTGAAGACGTCGGTCAAACTAAAGTCTGCACTTCAAGCATAACTTACATTTACTGATCTGTGAATTCATTCAAATCAAAAACACCATGACTAGAAGATTTCAGCCGTTATAGAAGCTGTTGCATCAGCACCTCGTTTGGTTGGATTCTGTTCTTTGTGCCTCTTTCAGGCTGAGGCTGCGCTGGAGATTATAAATTAAAGTTTTGACATTTTGTGTGCTCAACAAAAGCATGGAGACCCACTCGCACCGGAGCATGAGGTCTTTGTAGTATTACATGAACATAAATAGGCCTTTTGAGATTATATATATATATATAAAAATGTTTACGCAGAGCCTTGACATCAAAGGTTATAATGTGAGTAAATGTAAGTAAAATACAGACTTGACTAAGCCTATTGTGTGCAAATGAGCAACATGAAACAGAGGGACATAATACAGAAGTGAACTACACTCTTAATGGATGATGGTAAAATGGTCAAAATGTTACTTAATTACAGAATAGACCCCAAAAAACACAGCAGCTTTAGCATCATGAATGAGTAACGCAGCAGTATTTGATGTGTGCGGGGCCATAAGAAGACTCATAAGCTGAACTACGTCTGGCTGAGTCAGCTTAATGTCAGCTCTCGTCACATTTAGAATAAATATTCAAATACACTGCCAGCCCGACACCATGATACTAGCATTTGCATGTAAACGAATGAGAAGACCAAAGTAAACCGTCACTTCCATGAATAAGTAGATCCGATCAGAGAGAGAACATACGTGGTGTTGAAACACTTGTTCTTCACACTATTCTATCTTTATCTTCTTGAGCACGGATGAACCGATACGACTTGTTCAGTCCCGATACAGAAACCTGGGCTTTAGGTGTCGGCCGATATAGAGCACCGATCAGATGTTTAATTAATACGCTGTGTGCTTTATTCTCACTGCGTGGAAGAGACTGGGATACATTTAAATGTAAGGAAACACCAGGCTTCACTTAAACATTTGTTTCCTATAATATAACAAATAAATATACCGCGGTTTGCTCCCCGCATGAAACTAAAAGTCAACGCTGATGTTTCTGTCACATTACTTGTGTACTTCAGTACACTTACGTGGGTATTTTAACCTAAACAACGATCTTTTCCTGAACCTAAGTAGTTTTTTAGCCTAAATACAAGTTCCCTCTGAAAACAGAAGTTTATTCAGGAAAGACTGGTTGCATGAAACGAGCGGAAATTGACGCTTGTTGCACGAAAAACGAGGAGTAACTTTTAGTAAGATATTCTACAGACCGTTGTACGAGGATACCTTGAATGTATACAGACATAGAACTGAATAGCTCAGCTCCGTTGTCACCGATAACCGATCCAGCTATTTGAGTCAGTATCGGCCCGATACTGGAGTAACAACCTGAACCCTCGTCACGGCAAAAGGGGAGATAACTCCGTCAACACGATGTACTCCAGCAGCGAGGGCAGAATCCAGATCTAACCCTCTTTATCTCGCACAAACCATCAGGACAATGAATCAACGTGCGGGTCTGGCAACGCAAACGCTTCCGGGAGCAAAGCCAAAATGGCTATTTTATGAAGCAGCAGAGCAGGAGGCAGACTCGTCCAGAACCACAGCAGTATTTTTAGATGAGGGCGGGTGGACTACACGCCACTTCACCGATTGTATGTAATGGATGAGCTTGGTATTCTCACTCTCTCTCTAATAAAAACAATACATAAGGGATAAAAGAATCAGCACAGCACGGCGTAATATTCAAATGAAAGATAACGATGGAGGTGAACACAACAGATAAGTGAGGTCCGCTTATGTAAGCAGAGAGATGGATATGATTCACTGACGTTCACAGCCATCAGCGGTACGTAGCGATGGAGAGGACACACAGACGAGGGAGAGATGAAGTGCGGATTAAGAAAGCATCGATCCTCGCGTTCTCACTTTTAGATTACAATGCTTTCCTTATTGATCCAGTCGTAGAACGTTCCACAGCTGATTGAGCAGATATAAGAACTATTTGGTCCCCTGTCAATAAAACTGGTTAGCACATAATGAGTCTGGATCTCTCCAGGCCTGCTCTCCTCTCTCATACATATCAATCTGTCATAAAAAATGCCTGAAAGACTTTCTTAGACCTCGTCTGGCTTGTGAACCCCGTGTTTGGCACTTGTGCCGTTCTGTTTTTCCAGAGGTTACCAGGAGTATATCTTAATATTGGAGTCATGTGCTATCGTGCAAGTGTGTCACATGAAAGTGAGAATGGCAAACTTTTACTTTGAGTTACATGGAGGTGTGCATTACATAACAGTAATGACATGCCTACCTTGTTTTTATTAGTAATACAGCGATACTTTTGTCTTCCCACGACTTTAAAAATCCCACAGCTAACAAACCATCGCACGATAGATGATGTATTCCTCCCATTTGTCATTGTTTTATTGTCTATGACCTTCGCTGTTGTTTTTAATTCCACCTTACTGTTAACCAGTTATATTTAAGACACCGACTGTTATCCCCTTTGATCTGTTTAAAACCTGTTTACACGTATAGTATTGTGTACATTTGTTTTTAGCACATTACTTAGCTTTATTTGCACTCTATATTACGTTTCCTCTCATCTTATTGAGCCGTTTTTACATGCATTACCATCCAAGTGAAATCTAACTTCCGGATCAATGAAGTTGACATTATTTCTGTCTTAAATCAGAAATATAAAGCTAGTATCCAACATCTACGGCAGCTTAAACTCCGTCTATCTGAGTATTTGGTACTAAAATAGACCTCTCTCATATTTTTGACCTGAATGCATGTTAAAATTCAGAATGCATATGACATCGCTTGATTGTGGTGATATTGTGTAAGCATGCTTCTCCCAAAACCGAAAGGTCACTCACCAATGCACCGTATAGAAAAAGGTGCCATGGTCCTCTTTAACACACATCAATGAATAGCAATATATATATTTATACATGTTGTCACTGCAAAATCTGTGAATCTGTGCTTCAAATGTACTTTTTTTTTGTACTATTTTATAAATATATTTTACACAGGTCCCCATCTCATTTAGACTAACAGTTACCTGTGTTAATAAAGAATTACATTAATACATATATATTTAGCACCAGGATGATATATAGGTGCATTCATTCAATAGCGTAGTTCCTCCCTATTCGTTTCACTGACATCATTAACAACCTCTGGATTTACTCCAACGTCGTGGTCATTCAATGCATTTCCGATTTAAATCAACTGGCCTCATCTCATCAGTCGTGTTTCGTGTCCGACGCTGGTTTCGTCATCGTGTATAAAATGACACAACTGCAGAGAGCGATGCTGTAACGCTTGTTATCATGTATTTTATGTGTGTGTGTGTGTGTGTATCTGACGAGCTGTCAGGCCTTCAGCTCGTCCTACATGTTCACCCCTAAAGATGCATCCTCTCGCCTCCACTCTGCTAGCTAGCTTAACGGGTTTTCTACGTCACGGGTGGATTAGCTAAACTAGCTCAAGCTACTGTTAGCAGCTAACGCTAACTGACGTTAGCTGCTAACAGTAGCTTGAGCGACTTATCTCGTACAATAAAAGCCTGTCAAAAGTAAAAATAAACAACAACGGTGGTGACATCATAAAGCAGTAGCCGCAAATGTATTGAATTGTGTTAACGTTAAATAGCAGAGACGTTGAGTGATGGCATCCTTACCTCCTGATAGCATTAGCCGGTTAGCTGCTAACGTTTCGCTGCAAAAATAAAAGACCAGCAGCGGATGATGATGACCTGGGTGGGATGGGAACCCCTCCGCGGTCACAGAGGGGGGCGAAGAGGGGCGAGAAGAGGGGGATTCAGCCTTCTTGCTTTTCTTTAGATCATCGGTGTAACGTTGGAAATGTCGGCTGCAAAAGAGGTGGCGACTTCCTCTAACGGGCTGGCTGCGTAAATAAGTGATGCGAAGTGTGTGTGTGTGTGTGTGTGTGTGTGTGTGTGTGTCAGTCACAGACCTGCCTCCTTCACAACATCCTCCTCCTCATCATCGTCGGTCTGCAGGGAGTTCCGCATATTGAGACCTAACGAAACCCACTTAATGCTCTCTCTCTCTCTCCACAGGGAGTGACCGCGGTGGTTGTAGCTTCAGTCGATAATCAGTCTGGACAGTTTTACTGCATTTTAAGGTGTTTTTATCGCCTAACAGGGTCGGATAAAACCCCACAAACTTAAATTATTAACTTCAATTCATAACAATTAATATCACTTTAAAACTTTAGATTTTTTTTAATACTGCCATCAAGCATAGTCATATCCCCTCACTGTTTATTTATTTTGCCACTATATGTTTCAATTCAATTGATTTTGTATCGCCAAAATTACAAATTTGCCTCAAAGGGTTTTACGATCTGTGCTCATCCAACATCCTGTCCCAGGACCCTCACATCAGAACAGGAACCCCCCCCCCCCCCCCAAAAAAAATAAGAGTAACAATAAAATACTCATAACTTCTGGTTAGATGCAAAACTGCATTTTGTAGCTGTCTCAGTATTTGTACTGTGCAACATCAATACAGTTGAATCTATAATCTAAAAGATACTGGTATTATTTTGGTAAAGGGACCATAAAATGTTTTTTCCTGATCCTAAAATCCCCCTAAATCTCAAACTCTCCAAATTCTTTCTATTGCACCACACAACCCTAAATGGGAACTCTGGTAAAGTTTTGGTGTGGAAGAAAACAAACAAACCTAACAAAAAAATTGAGAAGAATGCAGACTCTACAGGGACTAGTGTGTCTGTGGTTGCAATTGTTTCCTCAATAATCAGTAAAAACAGTTTTGCAAAGCCTTTTTGGGGCCCTGAGCTGTTGAATTACTAGCTATATTTATACTAGTATCGGTTTTGAGACGCTGGTATACAAATTTCGTACACCATCCATAATAAATAGGTTACAATTCCAAATAATTATATAAAATAGGGCCCCTATGTAATCTAGTGACATAATAATCTCAAATTAGCGTATCAATTCTTGAGTTACGGACAAATAAAAAATAGCAAATGAAGTGAGACAGGATGGTGTCCCGTTTAGATACGAAATAAAGCCGAGTACATGTGGACAATCACTGAGGTCTGATTTGAGTCCCTGAGCATCAACGTCAATAAAACCAAAGACATCAGCACTACAGCATAGCTTTAATTTATACTGTACATACAAAACAGGTCTTCATGAGTTACGAGTATTAAAATAGGTTTGCATTTCTATACATCAACAATGTTTACAGTGTCACCCTTTGACGACGGGACGTAAATGAGATCAGAGATGACAATTACAGTATATACAGAACCATTAACCTTTGATACCGACAGATTTAACAGAACATGAACACTCACGAAAGAAAGAGGCGGGCTTTTGTTTTTGCTTGTTTGATCACAGAAATGACTAAATGATTCCACGGTCAGGAGACCTGGGATTCATACTGTGGAAAAATACACCCCAATAATACAGAAGATCCTTTTTGTTCAACTTAATGGTTAGTGTTTGGCTAGAGATAACCTGCAAGCAGAAAAAAACACATTTAATTTAAAAAGAAACCCAAAAGAAATGACAAAAAACAATCACTTATGGTCTCAAAATGCTGCACTCTGATTATTCTGCTTCTTTTCATATTGATTGACCCGTCACAAAAAAAAAACACAATTAAATACATAATTTAAGGGTTAGAGGGATGTAAGAAAATCTATAACAAAATCATTTATTGAGTGTCAATAAAAAGTAATGAAATAATTAAAAAGCGTCTCGACATAATACACGGTCACAAAATGTCTGTTATGCCGTCCAGCCTCCAGAAACTCTTCTGCGCGATCTTTACTAGAATCAAGCTCGACTTTTAATTCAGGCAAATGATTTCCCACACAGCTGAAGACGGGAATGAAACCTGAGCTCCTCGTGTTGCCTTTTCATAAACAGAAGCCTTTTGTCAGCCATTTTTTTTTTTTCTCCATCCGTTTAGGAAGAGGAAGGACGAACGCTCTGGTTACTATTGTTTCTGTGACCGCTGTTAATACAATAAAGAATGAGGAAGAAAAACATCCTTTGTGTTCATTCAACCAACCAACCGGTGAAGCTCACCGGGTGTTTCGTCAGAGATCAGATACGCTGATGCACAAGGAAGCAGTAAATCAAATTAAAATCTCTTAAACACAACCAAGGCCGTTAATGTTGACTCAACAATTTATGCTGTGACCGTTATTAAAGTTGCATTAGCAGTGCTGCAGTATTCCTAAGACTGGGTTTGAAAGACTAAATGTCTGCTGTGGAGAAATTATTTTAAATTGGCAATAAAAAAAAAAATTGAATGATTAGACCATTTGTGAGATCCACAAAAGGTCGTTAAATGAAACAAAAATATGTAATACAGACATATTCTTGGATGAAGAGAGAAAGAAAAGAAGATAGAAATTAAAATGATCAAAACAATTAATTGGGATGAAATCAAAACTACGCCTGGCTGTTATTATAGTGGAGTAGCTCGTGTCTATTTACATTTCAATTAATGTTCCACTTCGGCTGTAAAAAGGTTGGCTGTTAAATGCAACTTTATGAATTAAAAAACCAAACTAAATTGTATAATTTATTATATAAAATACAGTATAATGCTTGATTTTCTTTGTGTGACATTTTAAACGCTGACACCTGGAACTGCACAGACCGCTCGTGAAGCTACTTCAAGCATTATGTCGTCTGGTTTTCAGCCCTAAAAATAAATAAACTTGACAATTATGAATTTGCGTCGACATTTCTTTATCATCCATTAAGCATTTCAAGTTCACACTGCAACAGGCGAACGCATCGAGAAACACAGCACGAGTACGAACACCTACATCTCTGTAGTTATAGACTTTATTATAACTCAATATTGTAATGTTTCTACTCATCCACCGTTCTCTGCTCCCCGTTAATAGAGATTTTGGTACATTTTTTTCCCCTAAATCTGAGCAGTTAAAGCGGTCTGTGTTCAGTACGATACTTTAGATCCCGATCGTTCCCCTCAGTGTCATTCACGCGGTCTATTATCAAAAATAAAAGGCTGTCACGTCCTCTACATCCTGCTCAAGCTATGTGGATGTTGTCGATACATTTCGCACACCTTTAAAATGCTAGTGGTGAAAAAAAAAAAACTGAAAAAAAAATATCTAAATATAAACTGCTTTGCAATGAAATGAATAAAAAGTACATCTCACATACACGTTAATGACAAATAAGGTGATAATAGAGGCGATTCTTTCTGTTTTGATTCATAAATACAACTGTCAGGATGGATTTCTTATATATTTGGAGGGTCACAGAGATGGTAGCGTGACGTCCTGTTTTTAACCAACGTTTAAGACTTGTTAGTATCACCGATCTCACGGTTCCGGTGCTGTGTGTGAAAGAAGGATTTTGTCTCATCGTCAGTGTCCTCTTAATGAGGGCACAGTCTAAAGAGTTGTATGTATGTGATTGTACAACCTGTGTGTGTGCTCTATATAATAAATATACAATTTACATGAAAGTTAATGGGTGTTTATAAATGACCAAAAGAGCCCCCCCTTATGCACTAAAGTATTCAAATGGGAATCAAAGAAGCCTCCAACTCCCAGAGGTGGACTTCACATTACTTTACCTGAGCACTACACCAAGCTTCTGAACAGGAACACAGACTATCTGCTGCCATATCACAATGCACACTACCAACCAGATGGCCTACCACTATACCCAACGTCAACAAAGTGAACAGCACCGGTGTGTGTGTGCGTGTGTGTGTGTGTGTGTGCGCGCGCGTCTGCTCAACTCTGCATCCATCTCCACCTATTGCACGACTGCAAAAAAATAAAATATATCTATTCCTATTTCACCTGACTGTGCAGCTGTGATCCTGACGTTGGAGCCAACACCTGCTCAGATTATAACCGTGAGAGGACGTGTATAGAACTTTCAACAGATATTAAATCAAACTGGCTAAAGAGCCTCATTATGCTGGTATTTAATATCGCCATAATCGTGTCAGCATCTACACGAACGTAAAGACAACAAAAAGGCTCAAAGACAACTAGGTGTTCATGTTTCTCCTCGTGAACACAAAAAAACATTTAGCAGTCTGTCTGAGAGCAAAGGGGCGACGATGCTCTCCTCCTCTTCTTCCTCCTCCTCCTCCTCCTCTTCCTCCCACGAGAGAAAAACCAAACAATCTCACTGCTATAACCGATCCCCGACCACGCGGGCAGAGAGGAGTCAGTGTTCCTGCTGGAATGCCGCGTTCGTCTCAGGCCTCAAAGAGAGCGTGACATCGGGTGGGGGGGGGGGGGGGTCATGTCACTCGTTGACGTCCCAGATTTCAGAGAGCAGCGGGGGAAGCTTCTTGTCCTGGAGGCGAAGGGCAAAGACCTGCTCCGAGTGCACGCTGCTCAGCGTACGGAGGCTCACCAGCTTCATCAGCATGCGAGGAAACATCAAATGATCCTGAGGGAACCATCAAAACAGGTTTAAAAATATCACCTCAGCAGGAATGACTTAATGCTGGCCTGTAGCTCTGTTTTCAGTTAAGTCACTTCCACCTAACAGCTGCATTACAGTAGAACCGTTTCTCCAAAATGCCTTTTTCATGAAGCAAACAACTGATCTGGTAACGCTTCAACCCCCCCGGCCCTGACCCAATGTGCCTTCCATAGTGACGACAACCAGGTTATGCTGACACACCGTCGGTCACAAGAGAAGAGGTTACGTAAACTCACATTTGGTCTCTTGATCATGATGTAAGAGCGCAGCGCGTCCACGTAGGGTTGCTGCAGCCGCTCCACCAGATCGTGATCCTGCACATTTGGCCGATCTGAACAGAGTTTTTAAACCAGACAGACACTTCTGTTACGGACTGTTTTGGTAAAATACGGTTCATACTTTATGATAATGCGACAGTGAACACCCTTAAAGACTTGATAAGGAGGGTTGTTTTACTCTAAATACATTCTCACTTTGAGGATTCACTGCATGTTTGTGTAGTTTAGGAATTCTGACCTGCAGAAAAGATGTTGATGGCAATGAGCAGCGCATATTCTGCCTCGTCCAGATGCAGGTCGTTCATTCCTTTAGAGAACTCAAAGATGGGGTTGATGAACTCAAACTGAAGCCCTGAGGAGGTGAGAGGAAGAACAAGGACACTAGAAGTCACTTTAAAGAAGTAAACGCATTTCTTTTGCTGTATTAAACATATATTATTGTCAAAGCTACACACAGTATTTATGAGTTACATATGTTGTATTTAATATCCGATGGTGACTGAATAGTTGTTGCAATAGTTTAGGGACACTTTGAATATAAAACATTTGAACTTGGCTAAATTTAAACAGCACGTAAGACAGGTGAAATACAGGCAATCAAGTGCTTCCAGATGTTCATATTTCATAAACCTCTGACGGGCAGAAACAAGTGAATGTACCTGCTTTGGCGAAATCTTCCTTATTGTAGCTGAAGTCCTTCAGGAACGTAATGCTATCAATAGCAGGGTTGTACCGCCGAGATGTCTCCAGCAGCATAATCTGAGACAGACAGAGTGGAATATTAACACACAGATAAAATAAGACAAACGGATATTTGATATTGTCAAAATCATGCAGGAAGCAACTAAGCTTTCCAAACAGCATTGCTGAGGAGTAGAATGTCCATCAGTGCTATCGATTCCTAAATGTAGTATGAACATATTTTGCCTGAGAGCAAAATATGCTGAAACTGCAATTAAAGACCATACAAACATATTTAAAAATAAGGCCGTTGTTCAACTTCCTGCATTTCGCACGGTAAGTGAAGACAAACCTCAATGGTTGACGTCTTCAGCAGAGCGATCTGGTCCTCCCTCGTGAGCTCCAGGAAACCAGGAAGCTGCTTAGCGAAGTCCACGATCTCCTGGACCGACATGATCGCGAGCTCGGTGAAGTGGGCGAACCGCTGCTGACGCACTTCACGGTTCTGCGGGTCCTGACTCTGTGGCCACGGCTGTCAGATTCACACACACAAAAAAAAAAAAAAAAAACATGTATATATGACTTAGTTAGCACGGCGTAAACACTTCCCACAGAGAGACACACACATAGTTCAGGTTTAACCTGGATTGCAGAGATGCTCAAATCAAGTCCGGTTTTACCAGAAATTGACGACAGACGTCCCTGACTCTCTGGGTACCGGCCGATACTTTATCAATACATCTGTTCAACCAGCATCAACATGTCAACATGAAGAAAGTGATACTTTATTCTGCTCTGTCTGCAGTCTATGTTTACAGCACAGCATGCTAGCTCGGCTAATAGCCGATTGTTACGAACCAAAGCCAGAGACAGGAGGAAGGACGGATGTCTGCGTTTATTATTTATAATCTTCACTCAGGAATATGATATATTTCATTGACTTTAGTTTTGATTCTAGTGATCTATTGCAGACTCTATATAGTGACTTTGCTGCTCTAGAAACAACATTTTGTCAAATATAAATAAAGTCCAATCCTAATCTTAGGATTAGAGAAGAAGTATTTATAAAATCCTAACTCCTATCTCATCCCTTTATCTATACAACCTCATATCTATAAAACATATCTATACAACCTACAAGTTTATGATTAAATTGTGTACAAGAGTACAAAGTTCTTCATAGGTCCAGCCTCTTAAAAGGCACTGTTGATAATCTTTTAAAAACATTCTTTATATTTTTGTTGAAATGCAAATTACATCAATCATTTGCTTTGACAAACAAAAAGAAAAAAAGCCCGTCCAATCATTAGCTGCCCTGCTGTGCATATTCTGCCTCTGCACTCATTGCCGGAATCTTCCACAAGCTGCCAACAGCAAACAATAGTCATGTCCATTGTTCACGCTCAATACTACACTTTTACAATTCATATTGATGATTTTGGGGGAGTGGCTTTGGAGGCCTGAAGGGACAGTCTGTCAGTTTTGAGTTGGCATTTTTCATGCTATATTTGGCAACTTTTGGAGCTAGTGCCGCTAGCTACTTAGTTAGAAAAGAGTTGGCAACACTGGGCTGGGTTTTCTTTTGGATGATTTTTTTAAATCTAGCGTACTCTTGCTAGTTTCTCAAGATTACCAACTGTAGCTTAAAAAAAACAGCAGAAGTTTCGGGGCACAACCTTCATTCTTAAGGTTTTCATGTTTGATTTCTTTGGCCTCGTCTCCAAGTAGGCTGACAGAATTCAGCAATTAGTTGGAGCAATAAAAACGATCAAAACACGCTCCTCAATGTCTCCTCTGTGACGCTCACTCACGGTCACTTTCGGTCGGTCGAGGAACGACCTCTTGTTGCACTGCTTCTGCATGGCCACCAGCTTCTCGATCATCTCCTGCTGCTGTGGAGCCAGCGAGACCATTTCCTGCGGCGGCGTCGGCGTGACCACCGTGGACGTGCGGGCCGTTTCGTCCTCGTGGTGCTTCTTCATTTTCTTCAGTCGGATTTGTTCCTCGGAGAGCACACCTGCAGGTGAAAAGAGGAGTTAATGGGAAGTTCCTTTTTTTTTTTACACTCGGGGCTACGATGCAGTGAGAGTCTGAATTCTCTCCACACTCACACTGCTCCAGCATGCCCGCCTCCCGACACTTGCGCAGGCGGCACTGCTGGCACTTGCGCCGCATGTACATGTCCATCTCGCAGCGGCCGTTGTTCTTGCAGGTGTACTGGGCGCTTTTGATGACGCTGCGTCGAAAGAAGCCCTTGCAGCCCTCGCAGCTCAGCACGTTGTAGTGGAAACCGGAGGCCTTGTCGCCGCACACGCTGCACACCTCATTGCCCAGCATTTTGGGCGCGGGACCCTTCTTTCTCTTCACCGGCTGACCATCTGCACAGTAGAATAAGAGGTGACAGACCACGTTAGGAACCTACAACTAGTTCAGTCACAACTCTCTGAGGCAGCAGCGTTTACACGGAGGGCTATTCGGAGCATCGGCAGCGTCTGCTCGTCTTCTCTTATTTGAATGAGGAACAGATAAGTTGTTCCAGGCGTCCAATCAAAGCACAGATCAGCTACAGACAACCCTCAACGCAAAACATTCAATAGATAATATACTTAAAGTTCATTACAAAATATATTTTGTTCACCCCCATATTAAGATGCATAAGTTTTATAAAAATAAGAATAAGGGCTCATAGATAGGACCGCATTATGTTGTTCAGGTGTATCTGACCAACTAATACTAACTGTGTAAACATTCAAATTCATTTGAAAATCTGCAATTAAGATTATTTTAAAGAGATTCAAAAGAAATGGAACTACAATAACCCAACAGATAATAAGTACAACTGTAGCATTACAAAGGGCCAAAATATGAGCAAGTCAACAGAAAGAAATACTGCCGAGTCTCGTCTGTGGAAGCTGTCCCACCGGTTCAATGATCACCATTTAACCAAAAGTCAAATGTAGCTTTTTCTTCTGTATTCATTTTCAGAATGCTGACACATGCAGTGGTGTCCAGCTGTCCCTAAATGATGATTGATGGTAGTGACTACCTGTTTTTCCACATATGAAACTGGACACTCCCACAAAAAAGGATGTGTGATATTTCGTTGACCCTCTACACCCCAAAGCAGTTTCGGGGCGTTTTTTTCCCTGCTCCGGTCACATTTTCTCTTTCTGTGGTCTTAAGTTAAAACCTCTATGGAAACAGAATCATCACGGCTAGAAGGAGAGAAATGTCAGAAATGTCTTTTGTGCAGTACGACACATTTATCAAAGAATTAAATGGAAGAGAATGGTGGCTCTATGTGCTTTATGTATATTGAGCTATTCACATTTTTACAACCTTTAACCCTTCTTACAGGATCTGGTTACCACAAACGGTTTATTTGGGGCGAGATGTTAAATGAGACATTTTTAAGCTTCATTTTGGCTGCTTTTTCTGACGGAAGCGTTGGTCACATGATGTGTTCAAGGAGAGTCGGAAAGATGAAAATCTGACAGAAATTGCGTTGTTCTATTAAAGCCACTGACTGTGATAAACTGTGTTTTGGTGATTGTCTGAAGAAAACAATGCTTTTCAATCCCGGCGGCCGGATTTAATGTCGGTTGTGGAAAGAAACATTTCAGCCGTGTGCACTTTTCTCTCACCTAAGCTGCCAGGTGTGTCGCCTGCCGATGGTTCCGGCTTAATGTCGCTCGGCTCTACCGGCAGAGGGCTTCTCATGTCAGTCAGCGGCAGGCCGTTGTGGGGGGGGGGAGGGGAGGTCTTCTGGCAGGGAGAGGTCAGCCAGCGACAGCGGGCCGTCCTGCTTCATTGCGGCGCTTCGGTCGCTCTCCTCAACCATGCAGTCCAGCTGCAGCTCAGAGGTCCCGACAAACACCTTCCTCTCATCTGATGGAGGACACACAAACACATTCAAAAACTGTAACTCAACAGGGACAGGTGTCCAAAACAAACGTTCATGAGCCAAAAGCTGGGAAACAACACAACACGCATACGATATAATGCAATAGTCACGGGGTAAACACTACTTTTGTGGAGCTTATAGTCATGAGTTTCTGCTGAAAGCGCTCTTTTGTTTGAAAGGCTTGAGAAATCAAAGCATTCCTCTCACATATGGATGCATTTAAGACACCCATGCGTGGTCTTAAACACACACACACACACACACACACACGACTGATAGAGAAGTGGTTCCTCTTACCATGACCAACATCTGGGATATCAGTCACAGACAGCGTGGACATCTTCTGCACAGCAGCTTGTCATTACGAAATCAACGTGCACCTGTGCAACAAAAGGAACAATCATAAAAGGGTGATAAACAGGAAAGGAATGTGAACCTCCTGACACTGTATGCATACATCCAGAACAGATGTAGGTATATTACATCACATAACAGGAGGTTAAACAGCACAACGCAGTTCTTAGACAGAGCTCGGATATCAAGTCTTATAGTCAACTGAGATCTAGGATGTGTGTACATGAAAGCCGACTGGCTGCAGAAGCAGAAATGAAAGTTAGTCATGTGCACCATACGGGTGCATTTCAGGAAACTGAGTCAGCAAAACACACACAGGCATGATTCCTGGCTATTCTTCACCAGCCTGCGAGACGGAAACCCCAGTTTAAAAATAAAGACAAATAAAAATGATTATGTGATATAATATAAATGCTTTACTTGTTATGACAACTTCATTGCCAGTTTATCAGGTCAAGCTAATTAAAAATGATGCATTCTAATACAGAAATCCTGCAATAAATACAACTTTAAAGAAGGTTTTAATGTTTTAGGGCAGATCTCAACTTTATGGTCATTTCAGAGGCTGTAGTTGGTGATGCTTTTTGAACAGTACTGCGTTAAACTTAGAAGTGTTTCTGATATATATATATATATCCATTTGAAACAGAGGTTTCAGCCAAATATATTGTGCAAAACAATGTAAACAGCATAGAAGAAAAGATGTTGAGACTGTGTGTGAGAGGTCCTGCTGCCTCTGCTAGACACCACTTTTGTACTAAATGCTAATTAAATATAAAGTATTAAAAACATTTAGACCGTCTGAAACATTCTACTAAACAGACTTGTTTCTTCTTACCTTGTTTTCCTAAATGTCTGTAATCTGACAGACTACGAATGAGTTCAGGGATGCAGGAGGTAATTAATCCATCTATTAGAATTTAGCCTTCAAAATGCACGACGTAATGTGGTCTGCTAATGTCCGTCCATCACTACGACTGTCACCTAATGAGCTTCTTGCGCGTGGTCCCACTCGTTTCATGTGAGACGGAGAGGGAACCAACAACAAACTTTGTATTACGCAACCGTTTGTGATGTCACTTCTTCGTCACAAATATACGAGATATGATTTACCCAAAATCTCTCTAATTACTAACAATTTAAATATGCCAACTGCTCCGTCAACTGTGGAACTCAAAAGTCCGGTAGCGATATCTGAAACTTAGTATTAAAGTAAAAGTATTAGAAGAAAAAGTTGCCGGTAAGATAACTCGGGACAGTCGCAACAAAAATCATGAAATCAAAGTCACCACTAGACAGACAAAAGAAAGTAAATGAACTGTGATTAGATATGACACAATATGATGAATGTCTCTATTACCTACAATAAAAACACAACACATGAAGAGGCCACGATAGCGGAGACGAAAGTCATTTTCAAAGCCTCGCTGATAAAACTACAGTAAAGCAGTGAAGCGGTTGTTGTTGTTGCAGCCGTCCAAGATGAAAGATTTCACACAAAGTATGACGACGATAAACTATGTTCATGGACCAATATCAGATATCGCTGACAATGGGGAGGATTTATTTTATTCTGTTTATATACTTCATCGGTGTCTATACTGGAATAATAACTCCTGCTTCAGTTGAGACCAATCTGTTGCTGAATTAAAAAGGTTTAAACTTAGAATGTAATTCCTATTTTTTGCTGCTGTACGATTTATTATATCAAGAATAAATAAAGTTAAATTAATCTATTAATCTATATCTATCATTTGTTTTCCAAAGTTAGGAAAGCAATGTTGAAGTCAAGCCTGATGTTTCCTTCCACAGCGTATTGATTAAACATCTGATCGATACCCAAAGATCAGGTATCACTATTGGGACTGAAAAAGACAAATCTTTGCATCCTTAACTATGTTTGCCTTTAAAATATCAATATCAGCATGATGCAGAAATGTCACAAATTTGCTGCAAAGAAGGATCAAAATCTACCAGGATTTTTCAATAACAGCCTATACATTTACATATAAAAAAACAGCCTATTAGAAGCCCCTTTGCTCCAGATAACACACAATCTACAGGACAACATTGTGATACCACGCCTCATTAAGCTCAAACTAATTTGCGACGGTGACTCTGTGACAAGCAGAGAGTTGGACTGACCTTACCTCTGAAGTTGACGTCTTACTTATCGTCGATCCATCCCGCCCAGCAGAGTCCTCAACCTCAGGCTGTCGATACTCCCTCGCTGATGGAGGACTCGCTTTGCCCGATGAGCCTCGAGGATGCCAAAACCCCCGTGACTTATTGGGCGGAAATGTAATGACTCGATATCTTGAAGACAATGAGTAGGGAAGAAGATGAGTCCCTTTCTGCAGTGCCCAATGGGAGACAGGAGGGAAAACAGAGAAGGGAGGGAGGGCGAGAGCGGGAACACCAGAGGTTACTATTGGTCATTTGCGATGCTCTTAAATCCCCAGAGCGCTGTGGTGCTCCACACTTTTTTTCCCCTCTTTGAACATTTTAAACAGCCCGTTTTACTCAAACAGCCTCCCAAAGATGACCACATCTTTTCTCCAGTTGTTTTAAAATTAAACATTGTGGTCCCCGAAGCAAAGGTTGATACCATTCAAAGCCTTTCTTACCAAAACAATAAAACATTTGGCGAGATTTAGAACAAATCCAATATTTAGACATAGACAAACCACAAATCAATACATCAAAAAGTCATGTCAGCGTAGCGGATCATAAGTCAAAGCTGTTTTGATTTATCTTAAAACAACCTCTGGAGTCCGTTTCACAGACACAATAGGTCCGGCACTCTAAAGGTATCGAGTTTTATTGGGTGAATTCACATTCTTTGGTCGTAAATCTACTCTGCCTATAACCCCGTGTCATCTCCACGCTGATCTCTCTGTACAAGTCCAATGTCCCCTGCATCTTATCATCCAGTCACCTTTGTCCATGAGCATGTTTTCCTGGAGAGCTGGAAATGAAATGAACGCACCAACCAAATCAATAAAGCACTGAATTATACCCAAACCTCTTTTTAAATATCCAACACCTTTTCTCAACCTCGTGTTATTACTCATACAGTCGTCACTGACATGTTCTGTACAGTATATGGTCTACATGTATAGTATGTTACAAAATGCCACAACACTCCTAATGCACCTGGTTTACTCATAATAATCTTCTAAAGTCAAATATTACATTTTAGCATCTAGCTTAAGAGAGAGAAGCAGTTTTTAATCTTACTAGTTCTATCTTAACGAATCAAACCTAAGTTTGTATAATTCAACTATATTTATGTGCCACAATCTTGCCGACACCCCAAAATAGATAACTTATTACACAAGCAAATGTAAATATAAAAGACAAAGTTCAGATGATTTAGCAACAATTGCTGAAACAATTACTCAATCAATAGCAAAAAGGACTGGTTCCAGCTCCTCAAATGAGAATGTGTGATGGTTTTCTGAGTCTTCCAGATGTTTTTACAGATTGCCTTTGAGTTTAGGACTCCAGGTTGGAATAAATAACCGATTTTAACATTTAACTTTGGCACTGTCAACACTGTCACCGTCAGATCCATGTTGGCGGGTTACAGAGTGATTGTGAGAAAGCTGTGTTCATAAATGCAGTAAAAACCAAGCATCAGTGTACAAGTACAGACAGCATGACTGCGTAGGAAATGTCCCTTTCTAAAAATTCTCAAAAAAGGACCAACGGATGTTACCCTAAAGTAAAAAATGGACAACCTTACTCAGCAACTACTTGGTGTGAAAGCAAAGAGTCAGTGTTTTCAGGAGTCGCAGGTTTCAGAACGAGTCAAAGTTCCCACAAACATAGTGATGGAAGAAGAAGAAGTGCACTCAGTTATTTAAAGGTCTTGCAGACCCACCCAGATGATTTCACTTCTTCTGACTGTAGACTCTGCTCAGGTTAACACTGGGAGGAGCTGTGCTGGGAACTATGGGAAGTGACCACACTACTAAAAAATGATTAAATCAAACTGCACTGACAACAGGTGAAAAAACACACGCCAACACAGAGGACTATTTAAGTGAAACCACCCGTGTAGGTGGACCAGGGACAAAAATACGCTGCAACAAGATGTGAAAACCAAACACACAGTCTGGGCCAAACTAGCTAATTTACAGTTAGCCTCGGTGGCTACTTATTTAAGCTAGTTTAAGCTCATTTCGCAATCGTGTTATGCAACTAAACACTTGAACCAGCATGTCGCAACTTAAACACATTTGGCAAAGTTTTAAATTGACACTGCTGATACAAGCTTGTAGTTTAGGCCACAGACTTGGTGCTAACATTATATATATATATATATATATATATATAGAGAGAGAGAGAGAGAGAGATAAACCAGTCGTAATGAAAGCTAACCGACAAACAATAAGCTAGCTAACGGCAACAACAATCAAACGTAACGTTACCAGGTTAGCCTTCAAACATTGCTGATGTATAAACCGTACAAGTGGATGTTAAATTGAGATTAGCTTCAAAGTCAAAGTCAAATCCAAAACAAGGCCGTTAGCCAAACACCCCCGCACTCAAAAAGAAACACCCTTTAAACAAGTTTAACAGCTAACTTACCTAGCAAACGTTAGCTTAGCTAACTCAATATCGCGCTAATGGCTACCGACTGAAGGGGCAACATTGATTAACTTGCCGGAGACTTCGAGACTCCGCGAGTTTGCAATTACTTGTTAGTTGCGGGTGTGCTAATCCGTCCGTTTGTGGCTGTTGACAACGACTCTGACAACGGGAGCTAGCATGTTAGCTCGCTAGCCAGCCAGCGTAGTTATATATCACGTGGTCCAGCGGCTCGCGCAACAGGAAGCTGATTTTGTTCCTTGAGGGTTTAGGGCCCAGTGTTTAGTCTTGCAGGTAGCTGGCAGTGCAGGAATGTAATTGCTTAATTTTACTCAATTAACGTTACTAAACTTAAGTACAAGTTTGAGGTACCTGTACTTTACTTGTGTATTTCCATTTTATGGTACTTTATACATCTACTCCACTTCATTTTGGAGGCAAATAGGGTAAATCTAACTCTGCAGATGTGAGCTATCCAACGATATAATAAATAAAGAATGGTCCCTGTCATTATTCTTACATATTATATTATTGGATTATTATCGCAATAGGTTGGGTAGTTTCATCTATGATATTGTTTAAAGCTCTGAAATATATAACGCTCACAGTTATTCGCAGTTACACCTCTTTTTCTCCTGAACCGACGCTCGAGGGCGGATCTTCAGAGAAAGAACCGGAAGTTGGTAGCGGAAGTACATTTTTATCTTCGCCGAAGAAGAAGTTGGACACAAATAGGAAGAAGAAGAATAAGTTGGACAGAACACAAACCGCCACTTTTTTCACCGTCGCGGTTCTTTCTGCATTGTTTATTGTTTGAGACTGCATTATTGTACAGTTTCGTCAAAAAACGACGCCATGCCGGTCATCTGTGCTGCTATAGGGTGCAACAATACGTTTGTCAAAGGGTCGGAATTCCGATTTTACAGGTAAGTTTTTCACCAACGTTTTCATTTTAGCTTCATTTAAAGTGAACAAAATAAACAACACGAATAACGTAGCGTTTACGCTACTTTAAGTGACGATATCTCCTCTTTCAGGCAACATTGAAACAAGTTGTTCCTCGATGTTATAACTAGCTAACACTCCGAGCTAACGCTAACTGACCTCAAACATGTGTTTATCTTAAAACGCACTTTATCTTTTGACTAAATTGGGCTTAAATGCACAGTTACGTTATAATGTGCGTTTGCAAATATATATAGGTTAGCAGATAACAGTCTTACCACAAATGAACGAGTTTAATTTATTTAGGAAAATACAAATAACACATAAGATCGCATGTTGCAGCTCTACTGAATTGTACCACGTGTTCTTAAGTCTTAAACTAGCCTGACGATATGCTTTGTTCTATTTACATGGTTACAAAGAGCTTTCTCAGTCAATTTATAGATGTGGAAAACATCTAGATCAAGACAAATACATATATATACATAATACCATACTTGTTTAAACATACTCTTAATTTGTTTATCAAGTTTTATTGTATCATATTTTTAAGTTATGTCTTTTACTATTGCACTATGTTTACTCTCACGCACCAATCACCAAGCCAAATTCCTTCTATATGTAACTACGTTATACACATTATTCTTTGCAGAACTAGTACCTTGACTACTGGCAATATAACCGTTTCTGATCTCTGATAAAGCCTGGTTTTCCCTCCCCACGGCTGTGTCTTGGTGCAAGAAAATACACAGCGTTTAATATGTGTTGGTTTTCATCTTCTTTGGTTTCCCATCAGGCTGTTCACTGTTGTGTTAAAAAGTGTGATCGTAATCATGCATCCTGGTTAGAAACCGTCTCCTCTCTTCTGTGCGTAAGGTTCCCCCTCAGCAAACCTCAGCTCGCCGGCAAATGGGTAAACAGCCTGGGGATGAAGAACTTCAACCCGACCGCCAACACATGCCTCTGCTCGGAGCACTTCAGGGCCGATTGCTTCAGGGACTACAACGGCAAACAGTTTCTGCGGGAGGATGCGGTGCCCACCATTTTCAGCCAGGGGCAGGATTCATCAAAGGTGTTGTATAAACTATTCCTTTCTAACAGTCATCCTGTTTTATCTCATGTGAAGCGACTCTATAACTGAATATTCCCCCAGATTGAGCTTCGTAAACGAGGGGTGATACCAAAGGAGACGAATGTGGTGAATCCAGTAGCGACACAAGCAGACAGAGACAAAGCGAGAGAGGCCATCAGTCTGCGCAGAGACAAACGAGGAGGAATGAGGGTGAGTTTTCTGTTACGTTCTCTGCACTGTAGGTACATCATATTGGGTAAAACTTTTTAAGTTATTATGCTAATTACTTTTTCAAGGGTAACTTGTTAATATTTTTATATATGGGGTATATGATTTATTATATCAGAGTAAAATATAAATTTATTGCTCAGATTGCGGTGATTTATTAGAATTTAAAAGTAAAGTATTGTCAGATGCATCACTGGAGTCAGTCAGAGCGACACCATTCACCAGCCTCGTTGAACTGGATACTTAGAATCGCCGCGTGTCACAGCCTGCACTGCCCATAGAACGGCTGATTCTGATCTCATTTTTGTCGGTATAGCTAAATTTGATTGGCTCTAACGATTCAAATGAGGTGTTATTCACTCAGATCGACCAATCCGTTGCAGAGATATAGTCGCGCGTATTTAAAAGCAGCCTGCGAGACGAAAATTGCCATCACGCACTGGGACCTATAACGCACAGCATCAGCTTGTTTTAGCGTCGTGTGTCTAACTTCTACGGTTGATTTTTCACTACTTTGTTGGAATTTATTTTGAGAAAGATGTCGAAACAAGGACCAAAACAAAATTCCGCTCCGGAGGACGACCCTGTGTACCTCATTTGTCCGATTGATTCATCGTCTGATGACGAGGATCTGGTGCATCCCGACACTACACACGACACCAGTAGTGAATCGGATTATCGTCTTCCATCATCGGAAAGGTATGGATTGTCTTATAAATGTTATATTTATCGATTTATTGGTGTGTGTGTGTCCGTGTGTGTGTCCGTGTGGTGAACAGTTTCTCCAGATCAGCAATATGGGCACTGCACTGCATCTATGTTTACATGTATTACAATTTCAGAACCAGACCACTGAATGCATATATTTATGTTTCTCCCACATTTGGGTTTACAGTGATGAGGATAACGAGGAACCTCTTGCCAGAGTCCCAGAACCTTCAAGTGCCCAACAGAGAACACGTCCACAATTGGCTCCAGGACTTTCACATCCTCAGCCAGGCCCAGCAGCATCTCCTCCCCCCACGACTCTACACACCCAGTCGTTAGCACCTCAGTCGGACCCAGCAGCACCTCCCCCGACCACTCAGCGGAAGAGAGGACACTCCTCTCTGGGAACTTCTGCTCCAGCTACCAAGCGTGGAAAATGTAGGTTGGCTTCTACAGAGAGTGAGGAGGAGGAGTGGATCAAACCTGATGCCCGCCAGGAATATATTTTGAGAAAGATGTCGAAACAAGAACCAAAGACAAAGTTGACTCCGGAGGAAGTCCTGAAAATACTGGAGGACGACCCTGGGAACCCCCTTTGTCCGAGTGATTCATCGTCAGATGACGAGGATCTGGTGCATCCCGATACTACACTACACGACACCAGTAGTGAATCGGATTACCGTATTCCATATTCGGAAAGGTATGGATTGTCTTATAAATGTTATATTTATTGGTGTCGAATTTTATATCTATCTAGCTTCGTGTGTGTGTGTGCGCGTGTGTGTGTGTGTGTGTGTGTGTCCATGTGGTGAACAGTTTCTCCAGATCAGCAATACATGGGCACTGCATCTATGTTTACATGTATTACAATTTCAGAACCAGACCACTGAATGCCTATATTTATGTTTCTTCCACATTTGGGTTTACAGTGATGAGGATTACGAGGAACCTCTTGCCAGAGTCCCAGAACCTTCAAGTGCCCAACAGACAACACGTCCACAATTGGCTCCAGGACTTTCACACCCTCAGCCAGGCCCAGCAGCATCTCCTCCCCCCACGACTCTACACACCCAGTCGTTAGCACCTCAGTCGGACCCAGCAGCACCTCCCCCGACCACTCAGCGGAAGAGAGAACGCCCCTCTCTGGGGACTTCTGCTCCAGCTACCAAGCGTGGAAAAAGTAGGTTGGCTTCTACAGAGAGTGAGGAGGAGGCGCAGCAGGAGGAGGAGCAGCAGGAGGAGCAGTGGATCAAACCTGATGTCCGCCAGGAATTTATTTTGAGAAAGATGACGAACCATGAACCAAAGAAAAAGGTGACTCCGGAGGATCTCCGAATACTGGAGGACGACCCTGGGAGCTTCCTTTGTCCGAGTGATTCATCGTCCGATGACGAGGATCTGGTGCATCCCGACACTACACTACACGACACCAGTAGTGAATCGGATTACCGTATTCCATATTCGGAAAGGTATGGATTGTCTTATAAATGTTATATTTATCGATTTTATTGATTTATTGGTATCGAATTTTGTGTGTGTGTGTGTGTGTGTGTCCATGTGGTAAACAGTTTCTCCAGATCAGCAATACATGGGCACTGCACTGCATCTATGTTTACATGTATTACAATTTCAGAACCAGACCACTGACTGCATATACAGTTGTGTGAAAAAGTGTTTGCTCCCTTCCTGATTTCTTATTTTTTTGCATGTTTGTCACACTTAAATGTTTCAGATCATCAAACAAATTTAAATATTAGACAAAGATAACACAAGTAAACACAAAATGAAGTTTTTAAATTAAGGTTTTTATTATTAAGGGGAAAAAAAAATCCAAACCTACATGGCCCTGTGTGAAAAAGTGATTGCCCCCCCTGTTAAAACATAAATTAACTGTGGTTTATCACATCTTTGGAAAGCTGAGTTCAATTTCTCTAGCCACACCAAGGCCTGATTACTGCCACACCTGTTCTCAATCAAGAAATCACTTAAATAGGACCTGCCTGACAAAGTGAGGTAGACCAAAAGATCCTCAAAAGCTAGACATCATGCTGCGATCCAAAGAATTTCGGGAACAAATGAGAAACAAAGTAATTGAGATCTATCAGTCTGGAAAAGGTTACAAAGCCATTTCTAAAGCTTTGGGACTCCAGCAAACCACAGTGAGAGCCATTATCCACAAATGGCGAAAACATTTCGCCGGCCAGGAGTGGCCGGCCGACCAAAATTACCCCAAGAGCGCAGCGACGACTCATCCAAGAGGTCACAAAAGACCCCAGAACAACATCCAAAGAACTGCAGGCCTCGCTTGCCTCAATTAAGGTCAGTGTTCATGACTCCACCATAAGAAAGAGACTGGGCAAAAATGGCCTGCATGGCAGAGTTCCAAGATGAAAACCACTGCTGAACATAAAGGCTCGTCTCAGTTTTGCCAGAAAACATCTTGATGATCCCCAAGACTTTTGGGAAAATACTCTGTGGACTGACGAGACAAAAGTTGAACTTTTTGGAAGGTGTATGTCCCATTACATCTGGCGTAAAAGCAACACGGCATTTCAGAAAAGGAACATCATACCAACAGTAAAATATGGTGATGGTAGTGTGATGTTCTGGGGCTGTTTTGCTGCTTCAGGACCTGGAAGACTTGCTGTGGTAAATGGAACCATGAATTCTGCCGTCTACCAAAAAATCCTGAAGGAGAATGTCCGGCCAACTGTTCGTGACCTCAAGCTGAAGCGCACTTGGGTTCTGCAGCAGGACAATGATCCAAAACACACCAGCAAGTCTACCTCTGAATGGCTTAAGAAAAACAAAATGAAGACTTTGGAGTGGCCTAGTCAAAGTCCCGACCTGATCCGATTGAGATGCTGTGGCATGACCTTAAAAACGCGGTTCATGCTCGAAAACCCTCCAATGTGGCTGAATTACAACAATTCTGCAAAGATGAGTGGGACAAAATTCCTCTACAGCGCTGGAAAAGACTCATTGCCAGTTATTGCAAACACTTGATTGCAGTTGTTGCTGCTAAGGGTGGCCCAACCAGTTATTAGGTTTAGGGGGCAATCACTTTTTCACACAGGGCCATGTGGGTTTGGATTTTTTTCCCCCTTAATAATAAAAACCTTCATTTAAAAACTGCATTTTGTGTTTACTTGTGTTATCTTTGTCTAATATTTAAATTTGTGTGACAAACAAATAAGAAATCAGGAAGGGGGCAAACACTTTTTCACACAACTGTATTTATGTTTCTTCCACATTTGGGTTTACAGTGATGAGGATTCCGAGTAACCTCTTGCCAGAGTCCCAGAACCTTCAAGTGCCCCACGGCCAACACGTCCACAATAAAATTCACCTGGGAAGTGCTCACGATGAAGGACTTCTACACATTCCTCGCCGTCATCCTTTTCACTGGCTTTGTGACGGTCCACCACAGGTCAGATACTGGAGGAAGAAATGGCCGTACAACTTCCAGTTTTTTTTGTCGTTTTCCTCGTCCTCTTTTAGGTCACTGAGGTGAAGTGACCACAAAATGGACTCAAAGCGGTCCCGTGTCATGTGGTCACTTTACCTCAGTGACCCATAAGAGGACGAGGAAAACGACAAAAAAAGGAACACTGCCGAGTACGACCGACTGATGCTGGAGTTTGCTGAAGGCTCAGCCCCCGCCCCCCCTCACCTACCACCTCCCCCTCCACCACTTGCATGCCCATGTTTTTCGACAGTGAGGAAACAAGGGTCAGGAAGTATTGCAAGCGGTGCCACGATGTTGGAATGCTGAGGGTGAAGACATCCACTTGTTGCAGGAAGTGTAAGGTTCCTCTCAGCCTCACCTCCAAAAAGAACTGCTTCCAGCTGATGGACAATAACTTCCTGATGGACCCCACCCAGACAAAGGCCTTCAGCCACAAGACCTAAATGATGTAAATAGTTTGTTGGTTTTACCTTTTTGTTTTTACAGTTTGTATTGTTACAAATGTTTACAGTTTGCTCAAATTAAATCTCTTCCATTTGGATGAAACATTCAGTTGGTTTGTGTGGTTGTTTTTTGAATGGGGAAAATATGTATTTGGATGTATTGAACACCATTAGTAATATACAAGTGAAATATATATAGTTTGGTCCATGAGAAAATTCAAATGGCACACATGATGCCCAAATGCCCATTTTGGAAACCTCGCCTGACCTCTCTGTACTAAAACTGCTCTAATTTTGTTCTGCTTCACTTTATCAAAGTCAAACTTTGCAGAGAGACTGTTCACATATTGTGCTGTGATTTGGGAGAGGTTTAGACCTGCAGCTGCATCGTTTAAAAGAGATTATTTTTTTTACACATCTGAACTGAAATCTCACAAGTGTTCCCTTTATTATAACACCAAAATTATTCAAATAGACCTTGTGGTTGCAGAGAGATACTCTTTAGTATGTGTATGCAAAGGTCTCGTGAGCAAATGCATTTTTTCTTCTTGTGATTAACGATGTAGAAAACTATTGTTGGGATGATTGTTGGCTATAAAATGTACTTTGTTTGTTCTGTCACAGGGTGGACGAGGAGGCCGCGGAGGTAAACAGCTGATGGACAGGTGTGTGTGTATATATATATATTCTCTCTGTAGCTCTGCTGAATTGTATGGGAGCAGCATTTCTTGACAGTTTTCTGCTCTTCAGTGAATGTGTGTCCTTGTCCTAGTTCGGTTTGTGAGAATGATTGTTGAGCCAAAGCGGTAAATGTGCTTCTTCTTTTGTAATGTGGCCGTCACTCCACCTTCTTGTGAAACAGAAAAAAATCATTTGAGATTTATACATTTCTCTACTATTCTCTAATTTCTGGCAGTTTAAAGAAACAGAATAAAACGGAATCAGAACCGTTTATTGCCAACGAAGTTTGCACCTACAAGGAATTTCTTATGGCGGGTGGTGCATAACAACATTAAACAACAATGCAAGAAATAGAAACATATTAAAATTTACAATAGAATATAAAATAAAGTGCACAACAAACAGGACTGTAAACAAGTGAAATGTTAAAAGTGTCGAGTGTGTTTGAATAGAGAAACATAGGGATGTGCAGGGGAGTGACCAGTAGGAAATTGTCCTGGGGATGACAGAGTCAGTGGGGGTCCCGGGCTTTGTTAAGAAACTGTTCGTGTGGCGTGAGGTCTTGGTCCTGATGGACCGCAGCCTCCCACCAGATGGAAGGGGCACGAACAGTTCATGTCCAGGGTGAGAGGGGTCGCCTACAATCTTTCTTGCTCGCTTCAGGGTCCTTGAGGCTGACCTCATCTCCACCAGAGATGAGTCCAATGAGGGTGGTGTCATCCGCAAACTCCAGGAGCTTGACGGACTAGTGACTGGAGGTGCAGCTGTTGGTGTACAGGGAGAAGAGCAGAGGGGAAAGAACGCAACCTTGGGGGGGGGGACCGGTGCCGATGGTCCGAGAGGCTGAGACGTGCTTTCCCAGCTTCACGTGCTGCGTGCTTGAAGCAGGCCGATACGTGGCATGTCTCCAGGGAGGTGTTGAAGATGTCTGTGAACACCGGAGACAGCTGATCAGCACAATGCTTCAGGGTGGAGGGGGAGACTGAGTCTGGGCCGGCTGCTTCGCGGGGGTTCTGTTTTTTAAAAAGCCTGTTGACGTCACTCACCAGAATAGAGAGAGTCGTCTATCTCTTAGCCCACATACAACTTAATGCTCAGCTTCCACGTGCAACTATCTCAGCTAGCGTGTTGTCTCCTAAAGAATAGCAATCTGTCAAACACATTGTGTTTCCAGCAGCAGGTAATGATCGATTGGTACGTTTTAAGAAACAAAAGTTTTCCCAAAATTGGTGACATATGTCAAGATGTTGTTGTTTCTACTTCTTTCTACATCTGGCCTTAGGGGCGCAGTAGAGAAGACGTTTAAACGACCTGTCGAGTTCAACGGTACAGGTGGCCTCTGTTGTCTCCCAAAGGTTTGAATTCTGAGCCGAATTCTGAGCTGAATTCTGGGACTCATAATACGTAGGGACTCATTAGTTAATGTAGGACTAGATGATGACGTCGGCACTCCACTTTCTGACAAAACAGCTGGAATAACTTCCTAACCTGAGCTTTCAGACGGTGTGGTTTTCCTCTAGGCCCTGGGTTGCTTCATGAGCTTCATGAATTCTGAATTTGAGGATTGTTTCATAATGATGTGAAAAACCGAAACTGTCCCCAGGTTTCCATCCCTCAGTGAGTGATATTAACCGTCGTCGGCGGCTTTAAATAAAACTCAAAAGTAATGTCGGTGTTTGTTCTCGTGCCCGCAGACAGACCGTCGGGGCCAAGAGCAGAGTGTACGACAACAAAGGCCGGCTGCTCTCCAACAACAAGGACATGTGTGACTGTCTGGACGTGGACTGCATGGGCTGCTTCTACCCCTGCCCCGACTGCGGCTCGCGCAAGTGCGGGGTGGAGTGCCGCTGCGACAGGAAGTGGCTCTACGAGCAGGTGGAGGTGGAGGGCGGAGAGATCATCCGGAACAAGTTTGCTGTTTAGTAAACTTCATTCAAAAGAATCTCCCACGATGGTCACTGCTATTTATCAGGATTTACAAAGACAGACACTGCCTGTGGTAGAAAGCTATTCTGCTGAATGTTGGATGTGCTCTTGTGAAACTTCCTGTTAAAGTTTTTTTTTATATATATATATTTTTCTCCAGTTAAAAAAATGTTTTGTGTCTTAAGTTTAGTGTCTTATGTTTAGTGTCTGCATTAAACATCTGCGGAGGAGGTTGTTTTTGTTCATATTCAATAAAACTGAAAAATGTATCGAATCCTTGGATGTGCTGGTCCGTCCATTACCGCAGCTGACCATAGGGGGCGCAGTAGGGAGCCCATTACATAGAGAGATACTTTAATATTTTCGGATTATTCCATAAGTAGGGAATCGGTAGTTAATGTACAACTAGATGAGGAAGGAACAAAATAGCTCGAATATATTGAACATCTGATTACATCAATTCTGTAGGATTGTATTTTGAAGGCTATGGTTTCCCATTAGGCCCATGGTTGGTTAACGAGATTAATTCAATCTAAATGTAGTTCTGAGCAGAGTATCATAACAATGTGGAGGAAAGAAACTGTCCCCGGGTTTTCAACCCTTTCCCCAAATCCCCATTCTTGCTATATCTCCAAACCTCTTCGGGGTCTGCTCATCACAGTCACAACTGTTAATCTGGAAGAAAGAAAAACGCTTAAAGATAACTGCAGAAGAAGCCATAGTTGTTTTTTGTAATGGTTTTGGCACTTAAAAAGAATAAAAGCTCAGCAAGATCTGAGGGTTGAAGGCTAAGCACGACCAGTTCCAACTTCAGGAGCTGCTGAGTTAAATCAACAGAATGAATCGGGAGGAATTAAAGTGTCCTTTAGTGAGGTGTTGGGTCGTATAGACGGTGGTGTCGGGGAAGGTAATCCCTCCTAAATGACAGCAACACCCTTCATTCCATCATGTGCGTTGTACTAAAGCGACACTAGAGAGGCCTTTTAATTACAGCGACGGTAGAGTCGTCCTTTTAAAATGTCATTCGTTTTTATTTCCATTAGGGTCTTTTTTTCCCCCGTTTATCACAGACTGGACACACAAGTGGACCTTACTCCCCCCACCACCACACACACACACTGACCAAAGGAAATAGACAAGCAGCATGACACAGCAGTTCATCACGCTGGCTAAAGAAAGAGTTGCAGATCTCATTTATACACACCCTGCTGTCCTTGAGCTCAGGTCCAGTGTCTGACGAGCATGGTCCTGCCAAATCTGAACTGTGGGGAGAAAGGGCATGTAATGTGGTGTGCAGTCAGTTTACCGTAGCAATCACAAACATGTTTCAGTAACTTTAGGGAGTGCTGTTCTGGTTGCTATGTTTTCTTATCCAGTAAAGTCTTCATAATGCGTTTCATAGCTCATTTTAAAAGGAGCCACATACAAATGAAGCTTATTAATATTTATAAAAACCAAGTCGATGAGAGCGAGTCGATGCCAACAAGTCATTCATCACAGCAGCCGAATTTTTGTTCCAAACTCCGATCTAAGTTCAAGTTCAAGTATTTATTCTCAGCTCTGTGAGCAGGAGATGCTCCAGATATCAGGATTTAAATGACGCCCACTCTCTCTCATATACTGGCTGCTGGTGGGAATATTAAGCAGCAGCAACATCAGGACATTTTGCTCATGAAGCAGTTGACTTTAAACAGTGAATATATTATGTTCTGGTTCGGTCAGTCAATCACTTCGGTCCACACTGAAATATCTCAACAACTATTGGACGGAATGTCATGAAGAATACCCAATATATGTTCCCCATAGGCTGGATTGTAGCTTTCTATAGAGCGCCACCATCAGGCCCAAATATTACCTCGTCCACTAAAGTATGTGACTAAAGTTGTATGATAGTCATGATAGAATAGTCAATGTGCACATGTTAAAGCACCGCTGTGCCAAAGTTAAGCCTCAGAGCTGCTAGCATGGCGGCAGATTCTTAGTCTTGTTAAAAAGCCACATAATTACATTTGCGAACACAAAGCAATGAATAAATGACAGGTTGCTTGAGTGGAGGGCTGCAGCTCTGGTTCTTAAAGCAATACCGTGGAATTAATAATAATTCTCAGTATGTTTTCTTTAGTGGATAATCACCTGAATTTAAAAATCGGTCTGTTTTTGTCACCATAGAATGAGCCGTTTGGATTTATATACAGACTCTGTCTCTTAACAGAGCTGGCCGTCATGTTTCTACAGTAGCCCAGAACGGACAAACCAAACACTGGCTCTAGAGAGAGACGTTTGCTTTTTCCGTGTCAGAAAGGTCGGAAAAGTGAAGCCAATGCTGAAGTAGCTTAAAGCTGCATTCTCTCTACTGACCACCAGGGGGCGACTCCTCTGGTTGTATAGAAGTCTATGAGAAAATGACTCTACTTCTCTCTTGATTTATTACCTCAGTAAACATTGTAAACATGAGTTTATGGTCTCAATCTCTAGTTTCAAGTCAAGTCTTGACAGGTTGCTACCAAGGCGTTGTCCGGTCACGGAGTTGTCCGTGTTTTCGTCTTGCAACTTTAACCCTTTCACGGTGTGTTTTCAGTTCATGAAAGATAATTGTAACATTTTGGTTGCCTGAAAATGTCTTATTCATCTTGCAAATAGCCAAGACGGTGACAACCAAAAACCAAGATTGGCGACGGCCAAAATGCCAAACACAAGGCTTCAAGATGGTAGTCCCAAAACGTCACGATGTTTGACGTCACAGTGACGACATCCACTTCTCGTAAACAATCTACGGTCGACCAATGCAGCTCACCTACACGTCGAGAAGTTTCAGTTGCTCGACATTTCAGCTCACTGGCTTTAAGCACACATTCATTAAATTCAAGCTGCCGAACCAAAAAAACAAAAAGCAGACAGAAACACATGCACATATATTCATGTGCTCATTTAGAGCCCTGTGTGACGTTAACAGCCGGTCAGGAATGTTTAGTATATAAGCTCCAAAAAAAATCTATGTTCTTAGTTTTTATGAAATTCAACTCAAGGAAGAGTTCATCATAGCCAGACACAGAGCCACCTGCATGACTGTGTCCATTTCCTCCCTCCAGCAGAGCGACACTCTCGTCTATAAACTTGATAAAATGTCTATCTAAATATTGGCTGTGGCAGTCATTAGTGAGGAGAGAGCACGAACCTCCGGGGAGCGGCCGGATAAAAAAAGAACCAATCTGCTATTAGACGACACCAATGACCCGAACGCACTGAAATCTGTCAGCGGATATCCAGCCTGCAGTGTTCACAGCGAAGCGGAGATGTGACAGAAGAGTCTGTGACGAGTTTAGAGGCTCCTAACCGGTGAATGGTTAGGAGCAAATCCAAAATATACCCAATGTCCAAAATATAAACAGGTTAAATGATAAGGATCATATATGAGAAGTATGGATATGTGGGTACAATATTAAATCTTAGTAAAGGTAAGTTTATACAAGACATCACTTTAAATCTCACTTTAGGTTGTGAGAACTTCTAAAAAGCATTTAAAAAATGTCTTCTTTACTTTTGTTTTTTAATTAGATAAAAACTATTTAATCAAACAAATAATAAACAATAAAAACAATTATTACCTCCAGCCGTAAAAAACAATTTATTGTCCTGTTTTTGTCTATTTAGCACTAAAAGTTTACGTTTTCACACGTCAGATGTTCTTCACAGTCACTGGTCATTACTGTCAAAGAGCTTGGCGTTGATTAAGAAGAGAGACTCCTGTCGTCTTTTTCTAGCCGTGACTATGAAACTAACAGAGATCACAGAGATCGATGTCCAGCTTCATAGCTCCAGCGTTTGGGAATCGATTAATTCAATTTCAAAGCTGTAAGTGATAGAAATGATGTCTTTGGGGGAATCGTTCGGCTCTGGTGGAGGTTTTCTGCTCTTCTCATGCTGATTATTTGCCAGTGTTTCTGGAGAGGAACTGTACTGCTTCATCTATCCTGCACTCCCTCATGCTGGATGTGTACCTCAGGATGTTTGTGAAAAATAAAAAAGTGATATAGCAAATACTAAGAAAGCAACACCCTGGGGCCACAGTCCATCTCTACATGCCAGTTTGTACTCCTCTTACAAGCGGCTTAGGTCAGCTCCGCCTGCAGGGTCGCTCATCGCTACATCGAGTCTCAAACTGCTTCTCCTCCAAAACAACAATCTGAAAACTTGGCCTGTCTTAGAAATATTTCCGCTCCCTCTCTCGCATCCATTTATTTTCTGAACTTGCCTCAGTACGCTGCTGTCTTAAAGTACAGAAAATACTCGGTAATCTACTCACATCTTGTTTCTTTTACAGCCTCTTGCTGCCATTGATCACTCTGTTCCCTTATGTTCTATCATTAATCATTCCATTGATTGGCTCACTTGTTAGAGCGCTTTGGCTTTGACCCTTGATCTTCTGGCAGGCTGAAATATCGACACCCTTTAAATACGAGTTTCTCTCCAGTTGCACACATTCAAAATCACTCCAGATTAGACGTCAAGGCAAAAATGTTAAACATTGTACGGCTGTGATTTATCCACATCTTAGGGACACTAAGTTTACTTGTTATAAGGAGTACTTAAAACATCGGAGAATGTCTTCTGTGGTTCTGGAGGGAGCTTTCTAAACTTTGGAAGAATAACCCTGATGATGTCTAATGAAAGTTGAATTATTAAAATTAGCAGTAAAAGTAACTACGGTACAGATTTTGAAGCATGACCCATATCAGGGACTTAAATTCATAATATCTCCAGTTCCGCGAGTCAAGCCGATGAGGAAGTGTGTTAAACCTGCATTCTCTATAATGTCCACCAGGGGGCGACTCCTCTGGTTGTATAGAAGTCTATGAGAAAATGACTCTACTTCTCTCTTGATTTATTACCTCAGTAAACATTGTAAACATGAGTTTATGGTCTCAATCTCTAGTTTCAAGTCTTTTTCAATACAGCATGATGTTCATTTAGTAAGTTATGGTCCATTTAGAGTCAAACAGACCATAAAGCAGGGGATGCTTTAGGGCTGGGCTACCTTGTGATTGACAGGTCTCTGCTGCTATCAGAGCCATATACAGCATCTCTACGTCACCACTTGCTAAAGCAAACAGCAAAACACTGAAGTAAATCATATGATCATTTTCTCAATGAGATTCCTTCAACCCACTCATGTCGACACCACATTATACCTGAATTAGATTCTGTCCACACTGAAGCAGATCACGTTAGGATAAAACTGGTAACTTGCCAAGTCACAACACTGTAGGTAATTAGCAGCTTTTCATGTCAATGAGCGAGTTCTCCGTCATCAGCAGGGGCCTCAGGTTTGTCCATGTCTCTGGATTAATACGATGTTACTCTAACAAGCCGCGGACTCAGAAGCTGCTCCCGCTTTTGGCTAAAAACAAGTCGTTTCTAAACTGTATCATAGAAAGTATTACTGTCTGCGGCGGGCTTCAGGGTTAGAGAGCGGACATACCATTCTTCTCATTTCTCTGCAAAGATGTTCATCAGTTCTGCCTTTTTGGATTCTAGTTTCCTGAATTTTTAATGGAAAACTCCTCAAGTTTAAAAAAGGAGCATTGCTGCAGAACAAAAGCATGCGCTGGTTTTACTGCTGGGGTTTGACTTTTGTCCAAAGTGAAAGAATATTTAATATCATTGTTGAGTGCTCGTATTAAGACTTCTTCAAGCCAAAGCACACAATAAAGGCTGCTAGTAGGTCCTGTTGTTTGAGGCAACTTAAACATTAACCTGTATCACAGGGACAACCAGACAGTGTGTTGGAAGAACTGCTAATGAGGGACGAACAGCAAATATCTGGAAAATTGTTAGTATGGAGATAATATGGTGTGTAAAGACACTTAATACAGTACACGGGTATTAAAGAAATTCTGGGAAATACGCTTGTTGGCTGATACTAATCTCATATCTGCCTAAATGTGAACCTACAGCTCGGAGGTTATTAGCTTAGCTTAGCATAATGACTGGAAACGGGTGCAAACAGCTAGCATGACTAAAAGGCTAACAGATTAAAACGTTTTTTAAACCACCAGTACCTCTGAAGCTCACTTAGAAACATGTTATATCTTGTTTGTTTAATGTGTAGAAAAACCAAAGAGTAAGGGGGTTATGTGCTAAACTACAGCTGTTTCTCCGTTTCAAGCCTTTATGCTAAGCTAAGCTAGCAATTACCTGACAGTAGCTATTAAAGGTGCAATATAAGGGATTCAGAGCATTAATATAGCAGCAAACAACTATTGTCTAAAGTTATAGTGGAGTAATGTCTACCTGAGAGTGAGGTGTGAGAGTGTTTGCACTGTTTGCGACGTTAGCACCGTTAGCTACAAGCCGCCATGTTGAGACCTGTTGAGAGGCAATGGAAATGCTCCCAATCTTGTGTTCTTCGCCTTTACTGGACACAAGAGTGGCATAGATCCTCTCATCCAACATTAGGCTACAAATCGAATAAACATATTTCGCAAAATGTCAAACTCAAAAAAACTAAAGTGGCAGCAGCATCACACATAAGGGCCTGTTGCAGTAATGGCTAAGATTTAGCATGCTAAGCTGTTTCTAAATTTAGTGTCGCCTTATGAAGAGAGCCACTGATCAGCAGGCCCTTTAGTGGAGCTTTTGGAAACACTGCAAACTCTTTATTTTCATTTCCACCTGTCAAAAAAAGAGGTGAGGCCTGCTCTTTTTCTTATCGGACAAACTCCCATCCTCAGCATGAAAACTTGGACCGCAGGACTGTTGAATTTCAGGGGTCAGTGGTGAGGACAGAGAAGAGAAACAGTCGGTGGGACATTTAATCTCTCAATCGGCCTTTATGACTTTAAAGGCACTCCGCTATCTCGCTGCTTCATCTACAGACAATTTTCTTCTGCACTGACTCGTGACATTTCATCCGTGTTGGCAAACTGTTCGAGGTGTTAACAGCTACAGAGCGGAGCAGATTGAAATGTGGGATTTTGATTGAAGACAGCTGAGATATAAAAAAGGACACAGTTAAAACATAATGCAACGTGTGAAAAGAAGACAAAAAAACCCCCCCGAAAAGTGACACCTGTTTATTTCAGCGCCAAGTCCGACAGACGATAAGCAGATGTAGGACAGACGATGGGTTTCTTTTAAGAGGACAGACAGCTGGACACGTCTCCGGGGAAAGTCCCGCAGTACGTGTTTTCATCTCGGTTACACGCGGTGCACTCGCAGTTTCTGGCCACAGGGTAAGTGACACCCTCCGGACATCCGTCAATGTGTACCACCTCATAGGACCAGTCCCCGTTACACGTTTCCTGCTCAGTCGGGTGTGCAAGGCTGATGTAGACCGGGTCCTGTCACGACAGTAAATGTTTAAGCGCAACAAATTCCACGAGTATGTGATTGGTGACGACACAAAAGGAACTTAAACACAGGGTATTTGAAGATTGACATACCTTTCGGAAACACTGCCCTTCACACATGGTGGTGAGGATGGACTCGGTTCTGCCACAGCTCTCCACGGAGATGCGGCGGTTGGTCAGATGACAGCTGGAGCTGCAGCTCTGCCCCACCCCCGCCCCAGCCAGCGCCAGCACCGCTGCCATGAATACCAGTTGCATCCTCTGCCGGGTGCAGCGCAGACGCCTGCCACAAGAGGGGGAACAGCTCTGGCATCAGATACTTTAAACCCTGTCAGAAGATCTGTGAGGATTGGCGATCAAATCCTTCAAGACCTCGTGAGTTAACGGCCGAAATCTTTATGTGTCGCCGTAAAATTTGCATCTATTTGAAATATTTCTGCAATTACAAGGACAAAATGAAATCATCTCTGGTTTATATACAGTATAGCACCATGCGGAGCAGCTAGGCTTTTGAAATCATTGTTTAAAACGGTCTGTGTATATATATACTGTATATATATATACATATATACACATATGTACATAGACATACACATATATAGACAGATACAAACACCTATATATATATATACATACATACAGTACATAAACATATTCATATAAACATATATACACATGTACACATCTATATACATATCTAAAAACATATATACAGAAATAACCAAATACAGATATATACAGATACATACATATATACAGTATATATATATATATATATATATATATATATATATATATATATATAT
>NW_022280038.1:9375958-9488151 GCF_004355925.1 Anarrhichthys ocellatus
ATATATATATATATATATATATATATATATATATATATATATATATAAATGAATCATCCCCTGTAGACTTTCTATCAGAAATTAAAGGGTTGGTTCACCTGAAGTATATCTTTCCATTTTCATAAATCTGCTTTTTATTTGTCAAGGCTATATTCGTCCAAACCAATTCTAATGTAATTGTGTTTGCGGTGCTCAAAGCATTGTTTTCACAGAAAAGGAAAGTATAATAAAACGTATTAATCAGTTTGCGTACCTGTAGAGCTCCGTTGTTGCTTCAAACCTTGTCTTGTTTCTTCTGTTACTCTCTCAACATCTGTACCAGCCGTCAACCCGTGGCTGTCCTCACCGCTGCTTAAATAGTGCTGCTCATAAACCCCTTTAATATATTCAACCTTGGGCTCGGTGCTATTTTTCCCCACCTGTTCAGACTGAACAGCACATCTTTCCTTCAACAGTTCGGGGATTGCCCGCCGCTCAAGGCCTTTTCGTTCCACTCGATGGAGGAGGGAGTCGCTATCTGCAGACATCTTGTTTGGATTACACGAGTGAAAGGATTAGATGGACCACAGAAAAATAAAAACAAATCTGCCCCCACAGTGAGATGGAAAACCCTGGTAGCAGCATCAGTGCCGTCACTTGCCGTGCTCCATCTTCAAATTTGCAATGTATTAATGGCAGAATATATGAATGACTTTTGAGGATGAAAGGAGTTTTATTCCTCAAACCATAAAGATGCTATTTTGTACGTAACTTCAAATCATTCTGGCATTGCTTTTTGTTTGTTGAAAGATGAGACCGACACATTGGATATGTTGGTACAGTCATTCGTCACCATATCAAGATACTGTAAGACTGTCAGGGGGTCTATTTTATTCACATCACTATGGGATGCAACTGTCAAGTATTCTTCTGTGCATGATCCTAAAACTGCAGGGAACCTCGTCAGCACTCTCAATCTGCATTCAATCTACGACTTCAACATTTCCTCAAAGGATTATTAATGATGTGTAATTTTAGTCACTTGGATTCAGACGTTTCCAAATAATTTACAAAAAAAGTAGCAATTTTGTGCTGAATCATGATTATCAACAGGTAAAGAGCTCTGCATTAAAGTACAAGTAATCAGCAAAGTGTACTTAAAGTATTAAAAATAAAAGTACTCCAGCTCTTAGAAGTGTCATATTATCTTGTATACTGTACTGGATCATTACCACTAATGTATTTTAATGTTGGTTAAAGTGTAACTCTAATTGTCAGAATCTACTTTAAGTATAAAGTAATGTACAATACTCCAGTATAGTACAAGTACCTTAAAAAGTGAACATAAGTGCAGCCCTGGAGTGAATGTACTCAGTATTTTCTGTTTTTGTGTTCTCTGCTGCATTCAGTGAACAGTTAGCACTGCTCCACGAGCAGGACGCTCTGCAGAGACCGTACAATGTAAGAACTTGGGCAGCGGCCACGGTTCATCCGACTGTCTGACCTTGCAGCCACCGGGGACTCTCTCCAGCATCCTGCCGAACCGCCACCTTACCCTGACGAGGACTCTCACAGAGCGCCACCCTCGTCCTCTAAGGCGCTCCTTCCTTTAGCTGAACTACATCATTATTAGCCTGCATTTCTTTAATGAACACCAGTCCTGCTGATTTATCTTGTATTCACAGCAGACCGCATCATTAGTCATTTTCTGACTACAGCAGCAGGTAATTCCTCTTAGAATGAGCGGATCTGCACTCAAAATGTATTTATTAAGTTAATAATAGAAGCACGTTACTTATGAAACACCGTAATCACTGTGAGCCTGGAATCTGGAAAGGACAAGTAGGACTTTTATGTTCAAATTCCTATAAATAGTGAATTTGTGTTGCTGCAAGTTTAAAGAAAACAGCACTAAAGGAGGCATTCTGGTGAGCATCTTCATGTCACATTAATCTCCACTGGGAGTCAATTTGAAAAGTGATGGACGACGTGAAGGTGTCAGTGCCAAGGATGATTTTCTGCTTCACAACTCTAAGCACTGCTAGAAAAAAAAAAAAAATTTGGGTGTAAGAGCTTAAACAAGCTTCATAAGAAGCCGCACATAAAACCACTTCGGCCCGCACATTGTGCACAGATTTAAGTCATGGGTCATTGATTTTGAGCTTCTCCCCCCCCCTCTTCACACACCGTAAACACGGACCAAGGACGGACTATCTCTGCAGAGCCTCGCCTCCTCCATCGTTGCACAGAACAGAAACGGACACCGCATGCAAGAAGACACTCGCCGCGGCCCTGAACGCACCGCCTCACCTTGCGCTCACGTTGCCGGCCTCCTCCCATCAGGTCTAAACAAAACGCCTCCACAGCGCTGCCAAGGACGGGACTTTTGTTTGGTGGCTGCGCTGAATGTTTCTGTGTGTGGATGTAGGTGGAAGGTGGACGGTGATGATTCCTTACCGTCTTCTGTTCTCTACTTTCTCCGTTTGTGTCCAACCTCATTCCAGTTGTATCACTTGCTGTGTTTGTCAAATCATCTCATGACCACACAATTCAGAACATACAGTACTTAAAGGGGATACACGTAACAGGCAAAAACATTGTTTACAATGATCAATTTTGAGAATTTATGCTATTTTTTCTCTCCCATAAAATGTCTTTTCAGACTAGTGGAAAGAAAACATCCAAAAATACACATTTTGCTGTTTATTTTACTACACTTTGTGAATTTATTTCTCCTAAATTCACCAAAGGTTAGCTTTAGATAATGCCTCATTTGCATATTTAAACATGCAACTTGAGAAAACTTGTAATACAGAAAATAATTGTCTTAATGTGAGTAATCAACTGACCGTGTTTAACTTGCTGTGGTCTTTTTAACTGTGTTTTTCAGGGCTGTAAGCCAGGATTTAACAACAAAATACAGATTTTTCTCAACACAACCCCAACCGCATGAGGCATTTTCGACGAGTCACTTAACAATTCTGGCAGATTATTTACTTATCAGACAATCTGAACTTTCACCGGACTTCTTTTTTGTTTTCGACGTATCACAAAAAAATGTGCGCAGTGAGGAGCTTCGGTCGGATGGACGAGTCCAAACACAGGACTTTCACCTAGGCGACCGCTGTTTGTGTCCCGTGTGAGATGAAACTTTGCGTTAAACGTTATACATTATACACAACTTCAGTAACCTAACAAACTGACATATTTTAAGCCACAACATGATCTTTTACAAAACATAACATTTTTGTCAAATTACGTTTCCCTCAAATATTGAATGCAGTTTAATCTTATCGAGAATGTAAATTTTTAGGTGACAGAGTTGTGTAACCACGCCCAATAGTGATGTCACGGCGTCCTGGAGTACACCTGTAGATCACTGCAGCAAGGTGAGACTCGAGTTCAGCAAAGGCATTTTAGTTAGTCTTTAAATTGGGTTATTTCATATTTGCACACATACTCTATTAATACCGGACAAATTCATTACGATATCATGATGCTGAACAAATTGCTCAGCCCTATGTGAACTGAAGAGCAGAATTACTTTTTTTCATGCAGTATTATGCAATTCTTCTTACACTTTACTAACAAATGTCTCCATCTTTTCTGCACTTCATCCGTTTTGAATGGCGTTCCTGTAAAAATGACATAAAGGAAACTAATTTTTGACAATAGTCATAATTACTTTTGAATGCAAGGTTTGTCGTTTTCTTGAGTTAAAAATTCTGTATTTTAACAATAAACACAAGGCACAAATGCATGTTCTGGCAAACAGGATGAGCATTAGAATGATGCCCCACTTGACTACATCTTTCGAATTCAAACGCTGAATGTGCTAAATGCGCTTTTGGTATTTGTTCCCTGTGTATGTTTCAGTAAGATGCAGCAGGGTTTTGTCGACAGGAGCAGCCATGTTGCAGCTCTGGCATCAGTTCAAAGTGCATCTAAACTTGTGTGTAGTAAGGCGCCCTTCATCCTCACCCTATCACCTCTCATCATAACTGACCTCACAACTCCCCCTGGTGCTGACTGAGGTGGATGCCCAGTGAAGTGCAAGTGGTGAGTGTGCATGACGAGCACACGTTGTGCAGACTGGAGAAGAGCTCCTCTAATGTCTTAGCTAAGTTTAAAGTACAGAGAGAGCTCTTTCAAAATAAATCACTGGGTGATAGTTGCACTGTCAGCGGTACTGATTAGTTCACAAGCCTCCGCATTGGATTTTATATTTTGTTTCAGATTTATTAAAAAGAAGCACAGTGATTTAGAGACCGCACAGGCGAACCAAAAATATCCCGACAGGAATATTACAACTAGAGATTTCAAAAAGACCTGAGGGAATGATTAGGATTCCTTAGAGGAATGATGCATCAGCTTATCTGCTCTGGAGCGGCAGGCTGCTCTCGTCCTAATTAGAGTTTTGCAGTCAAACGGACTGAATTGGGCTTTAGCTACAGATCGCTGTGTCCCGGCACCAGGCCCTGCGGTGGTACCTGCAGAAAAACCAATTATCTGCACAATCAAATTAAACCTGCAATGAATGAGACTTTTACTGTCCCATAGCGCAAAAAGTGATCCAAATAAATCTGTGGTGGCAAAAGGTTGGTTGATCAATAACAGTGACTCAACAGTCACCTCGCCAAGTGCTGAAATGTCTGTTTTAAAAAAGAAAAGAAGACGTTTTTAAAGGCCATGTGCACTTTTGATGCTCATGGAAAGACCAGCAGCACAAACATCTGGAGGCGTAGGCACAAGAATTCTAAGAATACTCTCAGAGGAGCTCCTAAATTAGCCTGAACATTTCTAGCAAAAAGTTAAAGCTTAGACGGTTATTTAGGAAAGAGAGAGGAAGCGACAGCACATAGAAATAGAGCAGTAGAAGAGAGATTCACATTCAAATCAACGTAGCAGAGTGGCGGCCATTTTCATGTGTCCTTTTGCGACCGTTGTAGCAGACGAACTTCCTAAACTAAACCGACTTACAGCAAGACTCACTGAGGTGAGGTTTTACAGTAACGACTAAAACGAGCTAGGTAGCTAGCTAACTCCACCATGCTTTATTGTGACGCTGGTTAGAAAATGGTAGAAAATGAGCTGATGAGCATCGGCGGCGCTAGCTGTGTTATATTAACCATGCTGGTAATTGTGATTCTTAGTTTATTTTATATTAGCGGGATAAATGGTTTAGCTTTGGTCGACATTGAAATCTATAAACCAGTGGACACTTTTGCGTTTTTTTCCCAGTTGCCAAATATCTTAGTAATCAATTTAGTTTTTGGCACGATCTAATCTATAGCGTTTCATAAACATTTTTCTTACCTTTTTGTCTTTCCACCATTTTCTCCTCTGCTTAAAGAAACTCTTAAAACTTCGGGGAAATTCTGATAAACTTCATAATTCTAAGAAATGTTCACATCATTTCTTCACAAGGAGCAACTCTTTTTACGAAGAAGCTTTACGAATACGGCGGCCACTTTCCAAGCTAAAAAAATTATGAAGCAAATGTAATATTACTCAATAATATAACGTATTATTTCTCATTTTTTACTGACAGTTCTGTTATACATCTCTGCTTTACTTGTCGTTATGGTAAAAGTCTGTAGTTGTTTGGTCACTAATCATCATATTGCTTATTGTGTGAAGTAAAACAACCTTCCTTTATTTCCACAAACCTACTGTATAAACAAGTGACCACATTAATGACAAATCCCCATGATATTCAATACTGTGACTTGTCTGTGGTTTTCAATACTCCTTACTCACAGAAAGTAATGCACAGGTAATTGCTTTTTCAATAATAGTGCATTGTTTCACTAATTAATGAGCACGGTCTTTTGTTCGACTGCTTGTTGAGTTCCAGCCTTCACACTCTCAAAAGGTCCAATTGGTTCAAGTGAAATATAAAGAACTCAAGAGAGTAAAGTGTTCTGTTTCTATTACAACATAGTTTGAGGTGAGAAGAAGACCAGACATTATACAGTACATCATTTGTGTACGGACATTATATGGTTCAAATTAGACCGTCTGAAAGCATCTAATGTTTTTTCAGCTGACACAAACACGTTGTTGTCTCTGCTGATGAGGTTTTTACAGGGACCTGATGATGCCATTATCAGCGTGCCCAGATATATTTGCAGAATATACTCCATTGTCTTTTATGTCATTTTAGTCTGCAGTACACTTTTAAGCCACATGAGGGAGCCTGAATGCTGTATTGTTCTGATGATTGTATTCTACTTATGACATTGAATCTCGTTTGAAAGGCTAGCGTGCATTCTGTTTGCTTTGGGCATTTTTAAGCAGAATCTTCTAGAGATGTAGTTTGCGTATCAGTAACACTTGTTTGTCTGTCTCATGTCTTGGATCATGTTTTATAATGTTTTACACTGCTGAGGATTTGTCCAAAGCAAACCTCCACTACGGCAGACACTAAAGTTGTATTGTGTTGTAATGTAACAGCTCATTACTTGTCTGAGCAGCAGTTTTTCTTTATGATTTCTATCGACTAAACCCTTCTGGGGCGCAGTAAGAAGATAACAAACGCATGAATGAATTCACTTCTAAAATGGTTGGCATTCACATTTAAGTGCTCTGTCTACTTATTCAAATATCAAAGGAGTGAAAGAAACACATTCATTATGTTTAGTTGTCCTGTTTACTCACAGGCTAAATTGCAGATGTGATAAGATGTTTGAATGTTTTCAAAACACAACGAAACATCTTATTTCAGGGGGTGTCAAAGAAATATGAATTGATAGGACTGGAGCCAAAAAGAAATCCCAAATACTATTAGAATCAAGTATTTCGAATGCTTTAAATATGCACATTTTGGAATGTAAACTATTTTTGGACACAAACTTGTGCAGATTAGGGTCACATCTTTTTATGGATGTCTGGTCGTGTGGGTTATACTTGATGAAGACAAAATATAGAAAAAGGTCTTCAGTATATATTGTCTTCTTCTAGAATAATAAAGGCAAAACAAAGACTTCAATTGTCTCAGGAGGATGGATTTAACTCGACCTGCAAGTAGCACCGTTTTACAATCTGCAGGTATCGACGTTACTTGAGGAATGAATGGAGAGTAATGGATTACTTTGTGTGTGTATGTGTGTGTGGGGGGTGGGGGAGACACCGGTTGCCACCAGCAGTGGTGATGAAGGGCAGAGCAGGCTCGGGTGTGACTGCAGTCACGGTGCGCGCAGTGACCGGCTGCGTCCACTGGGGGAGGACCGAGCACCGCCTGCGTGCGCTGCGGTACACGAACGACTTTCTCACCGATGCTCTCCATCATCATCACCACCATCACACACACGCGCACACACACACACACACAATAGGGAGGGATACCGGAGTATAGGTAGGGCTACAGCGGCAGACAGACAGATGTGCGATGCTCAGACTCAGCCGCGGGGCCGTTGTCCCTCGCCCGCGCGAGGCTAAACTTTTACCGCCGTCGCGTCTCTTCGCCGTGACCGCGCATGAGCTGTCATTGATGCCCTAACGCCGCCGCTCGCACACCTGCTTCTGTTTCCCTCCTTTTCTTTTTTTGGGGTCTGTCTTCTTCAATGATAATTGCTGCCAGCGGACCAGGAGCGCTGCAGCAGAAACGGGGGCTGAAGTGGCGATAGATCCTGTTGAATTGAGGCAAGACGTCGAGACCGCAGCCCCCCAAAAAAGACAAAAAAAAGAAAAGTGTCCTCCACGGGAGTGCGTCAGAGCACGGATGGATATAGTGGATGATGTGGCCGCTGGTTGGATACGACGAGGGATTTGTGATATTACCCCCCCAAATCAAGACGGGAATTTGGGCAGGAGCGAAGAACTGCATCCTCACCTAGCCTAGCTCCCCTCCTCCTCCTCCTGGAGCAGATTTGTTTGTAGGGGGGCTGAGGCGATGTCGTTTGGCTCCTTTTCACATGTAAGTATATGAATGTCAGAATGAAGGGAGGCTATATTTAAAGGGCAGGGAGTTTCATGCGTAATGTCTGTTCTAAACATAAACGTCTGCCACGCGTTTGTTATCCGAGCCTTTACCCCCACGTCCACTCAATACTAATAATAATTATAATAATAATAATATGCAAATGAAGTTGTACCGCCCTTATGTTGCAAAAGATGCCTTTTCTTTACAGTCGCCCAAAACAACGGGCATCAATATGAATGTTTTTCTCTTTGTGGCCGAAACCAACTGCTGTTTTTCTTGTCTTTCTCTCGCAGAGAGCGTCAGCGGAATAAAAGTCTTTCACATTCACCGGAGCTCCACAATATAACAGCAAGGATCCAGTTGTTGTTATTTTTATTTTTTTTTTCATTTTCTTGAATCTCATCACATAAAATGGCAACCAGGAGTGACCACGGGAGGATCAAAAGACGCATTCGGGCGCCAGCCGCGGCCGTGGAGAAATTAACCACCTGATGGGCACCGGAGGACGCGAGCACAGACTGTTTCGGTTGTAGCTTGTTGACTCGGTGATTTATAATGCTCAACAAATAGAAGGGGCGCTGCGAGTTTGACACAGAGCGCCTGCGTAACAGGCTACATGCCACCGGCCCTCACGTTTTTTTGTGTTTTGTTTATGGTAATGATGTCATGAAATATCAGGGGCCTGTGTGCCGACACGGGAAGACAGGCTGATCGATGTCTCCTGTCACGTATGAGTCGCCTCGTGGACTGCTCTCAGCATGGACCTAATTGAGGTGTGTTTGTTGTTCTGACGTTCTCATATTCACAACTGATTGGTCGAACCGGTTCATGCCTCATTTTCTCTCTCTGCGCGCGCCGAGCTGCAACTTTTATCGGCTGGCCTGCATCCACGTCGCCCCGAGGCGGTTCCTGTAGCGCTCGCGGACCGAACCCGCTCATTGACTGTGTAAAAAAAGAAAAATGGAGTTTGCCATGGTAGGTGCGGACAACGGGTGCAATAGTCAACTGCCTTACGGATATGCCCACGCTCGCGCACGGGAGCGCCAGGCTGCCCAGTCGCGAGCGGCGGCGGCGGCGGCGGCTGCAGCGGCTGCAGCGGCCGCTGCCGAAGGTGGGTCCGGTGCGGAAGAAGGCGGCGGCTGCGCGGGTTCCACCTCCACCTCCTCCTCGAGCGCTCATCTCCTCAACAACCGCCAGCATCAGTCTCGCGCCGCCTCCTCCTCCGCGAACGCCAACATCAGCAGCAGCGGTACCGCCTCGCGCCCCTCCTCCTCCACCTCCTCCTCCTCCTCCTCCTCCTCGCAGCACCAGCAGGAGCCCGAGCAGCAGCACAGAGTTCTCAGAGAGCGGAAAAAGCAGCGCGGCGTCGGACGCTGGAGACGCAGCCGGACGACTCTCGGCGGGGACCTGCGCCACTCGGAGCTGGCACTGCTCGGATCCGAGGAGGACATGATGATAGAGGAGGAGGCCGAGGGAGCCGAGGAAGAGGAGGAGGCAGAGGAGGAGGCGGAGGAGGAGGGGGAGGAGGAGGAGTACCGGGGAAGCAAGAGGTCGAGTTTTCTGTGTAACATGGATGATGAGGAGGAGACCGCCTCGCTCACCGACCGGCGCCCGCATTCCGGATACGAGAACGTTTACAGCGAGTGCGGCTGCTGCGAGAGAGTCGTCATCAACGTGTCGGGTCTGAAGTTTGAAACTCAGTTCAAGACTCTCGCGCAGTTCCCGGACACTCTCCTGGGGGACCCCGACAAGCGAATCAGGTACTTCGACCCGCTGAGGAACGAGTACTTCTTCGACCGGAACCGGCCGAGTTTCGACGCCATTCTCTACTATTACCAGTCGGGCGGGCGGTTGAAAAGACCCGCGAACGTGCCGTTCGACATCTTCTCCGAAGAGGTGAAGTTTTACGAACTCGGGGACGAGGCGATCCTGAAGTTTCGGGAGGACGAGGGCTTCGTGAAAGAGGAGGAGAAGCCTCTGCCGGAGGACGAGTTCAAGCGCCAGATCTGGCTGCTCTTCGAGTACCCGGAGAGCTCGACCCCCGCCAGGGGGATAGCGGTGGTGTCCGTGCTGGTCATAGTGATTTCTATTGTCATCTTCTGCATGGAGACGCTGCCGGAGTTCAGGGACGAGAAGGAGTACCTACAGACACGAGTCAACTCCACGCAGCCGGACCACGGGTTCACTCCTTTCAACGACCCGTTTTTCCTCGTGGAGACGGTCTGCATCATCTGGTTCTCCTTTGAGTTTGTAGTCCGCTTCTTCGCGTGTCCCAGCAAGACGGCTTTCTTTAAAAACATTATGAACTCAATAGACGTTGTATCCATTTTGCCTTATTTCATAACTCTCGGCACGGACCTGGCGCAGCACCAAGACAACGGGCAGCAGGCGATGAGCTTCGCCATCCTGAGAATAATCCGCCTCGTGCGGGTGTTCCGCATCTTCAAGCTGTCCCGGCACTCCAAGGGGCTGCAGATCCTGGGTCACACCCTGCGCGCCAGCATGCGGGAGCTGGCCCTCCTCATCTTCTTCCTCGTCATCGGCGTCATCCTGTTCTCCAGCGCGGTGTACTTCGCCGAGGCGGACGAGCCCACCTCGCAGTTCACGAGCATCCCCGACGCCTTCTGGTGGGCCGTGGTGACCATGACCACGGTGGGCTACGGCGACATGAAGCCCATCACCGTCGGCGGGAAGATCGTGGGCTCGCTCTGCGCGATCGCGGGCGTGCTGACCATCGCGCTCCCGGTGCCGGTCATCGTGTCCAACTTCAACTACTTTTACCACAGGGAGACCGACAACGACGACCAGGCGCCGGCGGTGGTGGAGAGCTTGCCGCCGGGCTGCCCGTATTTCCCGGACTTTTTACGGAAGTTTAAAGGCTCGCCTACGGGCTCCTCGCTGGGCGATAAGGCGGAGTACATGGAGATGGAGGAGGGGGTGACGGAGTCGCTTTGCGGGCTGGACAAGAGCCCCAGTAAAGGAAACGGCACAGACATAGGCAGGAGAAACAGTACGAACTCAAAGTCCATTCAGACTGACGTGTGATTACAAGTAGAGTCTTTACCCCCCCCCCCCCCCCCTCTTTTTTTCCTTAAAAAAAGAAAACGCCCTATAAAGATACCGTATGCCCAACAGCAGGTGGTCCAAACACAAGTTTTACGCACGCGCCTGAGACCCACACACACACGCACAAACGCACACACACACAGGTCACCAATTGGCAGGTTTCATTCTCTCCATCTCAGACTAGTTTCTCCCCAAAAAAGCTCTGCACAAGCTTTAGGAACAATTATGATCAATATTTGATGATTCGTTAGTCGGCTAAACCTTCCGAATCTGACACAAAAACTCAAAGTCCAGACAAGACAGGCTATGCATTCGCACTTTATGAGTTCCATCTGTCAATAACAGGAAGGGTAGGGATGATCGTGTTTTTTTTGTTTTTTTTTGCTGTTATGCAATACATTTAAAATAAAATAAATAAATGTTTGCACTAATGTAGAATTTTGCGCTGGTTTTTATTTCAGAGACAGAAACTGTAGGTCATGCAAATGGCAATACATTAGTCCTCCTCTGACCACTTAGCTGAAGAATGCTGGAGTAACTTCCTCGAAGAGAGAGCAAACTAAGGATATTAATAACCTCTCTTATGCGCTGCCAATAAAAATTGGACTCCAATAAAGGAAAAAAGCCCGAGACAGATAACAAACTTTTGCGAGTGATCCAACACTTAAAAAGCTCATTGACAAAGACATAGCAGTCATCAAATAAACCAGCGCTACAGTTATTTCTATGACATCTACACAAATATGTTTCTTTTTTTCCCCAAACACAAAGAAAAAGCCTTGTGTCGTTGACCCACTATGAGAGCTAAGCACAGGAAACAGAGTTAAAAACATATAAATAAATGGCTGGATAAATGACTTTTCCCCGCCAGGTTTTTCTACGGACAGGCTTGGAGCCTTGAGTTCCCCCCCAGCTTCATTTAAACCACCTCAAAAATGACAATATCCCTTTACACGGACGCAGATGGAAAGCTATAGCAAAAAAACGACTCTGTTGCGGAAACTCATCGGATGAGGTTGGGTGGGGGGGGTTTGCGAGCAACTTCCTCTCCTGTCCGCTTGGAGCACAAAGTATTCTTTTTTTTCCACTCAAGAGGACTACGTGATCATCTCCGAGCTCAGAGGACCTCCGGGATGTGGACGTCTTCCAAAGGTATGTAGCCTGCAGTCCGTGTGTGTGTGACAGTGAGGATGAGAACAACCGGGGAGAGAGAGAGAGACGGTAATTCTTTCTGAATATGTGGGGAAACATCCACTCCTCTCCTGCTGCATCTTTGCAGCACATTTAATAGCATCTCTTCTATGTGCAACACTTGGTCGACCCCCGTGGTCCGAAACATGGGTACGCGTGCAGTAAAGTACTGCAGATGGACGGCGATGAATCAATGTTTCTGCTACACTCAGGTCTAACACGTCCAATAATATTACTGACACATCCTCATTCATATTCATAGTTGTTATTATAAGGAGACGTCAGGTCAACCTGCTGTAAGGACAGATGTCAAAGGTTTTGAAAGATCAGGAAGTGCTACAGAGTTCACACTTCCTGCCTTGATGGGCAGTCTTGACTGCACTCGGATCAGAAGATGATTGATTGTAGTCTTGTTTTGTCTCTGCTGTCCAGTCGTCTTATTAATAAGTAAGGTGTGTGTATAAGCTGAACGTTGTGACACATGAAGCCCGAATACACCACATTTATCGCCACGACTTTTACGATTTCAAACGTGAAAACGTGTCACTCTCCTGACATTAAATGGCCAAGCAAAAACATTATCAATAATATATGTACTAACGATTCAAACGCGTTGATTGGATGTTTCCGCTTCGACCTTGAAGAGTGACGCGTGCCTTTGACGAGGGAAGTTTCTCTGCGCTCGCCTCAAATCTCAAGTTTAAGACGCGTGGTATGCGAGCAGGATTTGTGACGTCACAGGTGGGTTTAAGCCAATCGCGGTCCAGTGTGTGACGTGGAAACGTGAGGCCTCCAGTGCACCAAACACAGAGTGGAGTTTTAAATGGAAGAAAGGGGCATCTTGTGTCCGAATGTAAAGCATTTGCATGCTCAGTGACGACTGATTTTTAATGAGGAAGGAGTAGACGTCCCTTTAAGATAACTGAACTTTAATGTGGCAAAATTATATTAGACACAAATTATTAGTCAACAGCAGAGCATTTTATGTCTTAGTAGTTCTAAAAGTACGTCTTAAAGTAGTGCACATTTTGACCCACCTTATTTCCAGAAGGGATCACGAAAGATGCAGAATATAAAACTAATACAAGAACCAAAATATATATATATTAATCGTAAATTTGTCAGCATTTATTTACATTCCACGAAAACTCTCTGATGGCGTCATAACAACCCTGAAAAAAAAGCCCAAATATTACTTTGCAGTGTATAGATGAAATGCAGCAAAAGATATTTTACGTTGTACTTGGAAATATGCCAACGTTTGTCACAGCGAGTAGAGGTTCGTACAGTAGAACCTCCATCATGCTTCTCAGCACGCTATCACCGCATCAGCATGTAAGTTATTGCACTGTGTGTTGATACTCTCAGAGGAACTATTCACACAAGATATTTTCAACACCTGCCCCCACAAACAAACACAAACGCACCATCGTGGCAAGGCGCCAACTCCTCTTGATACCTCACACTTAGCACTTACATAATGTGGCTTATGGCAAGAGGCGCAATCCAAAACAATTTTTCTTTTTTTTTTTTTATTCTCGAGTGTGTGGGTCAGGCATATTCTTAGCCGACTGTGAAAACAGCCTGCGTCGTCCCGGACGGAGCTGAACGGTTCTGAATCTTTTCGTATAGCGTCCCCGTCGTCACGTGCGCTGTCGAGCCTTTTGTAGTGCAGATTTAGACCATATGGCCGGGGCCGTGTGACGAATGGGGGAGTTTATTTATGGTTATTTCTCAAAAGGTATTCCGTGCCTGTCAGAGGAGTGTGCGGTACATAATGTCAGACAAGGTTGTGTCATAGCAAGTGAGTCGAGGTCTTCGACATAAAGTTGTTTTGCTCAGCAATCAGAAGTTTGAGTCACTAAACGCCAAACATTTGCCGGTTGTTGCCTCTCCAGGGTGATACTTTGTACCATGTACCATGTTGTTGACAATGCTCCATACTATACACAAAGGAAACAACAGTGAACCACAGTGATTCGGGTTTTCTTAAAGAACTCTAAAGGCCAGAGGCACATTTGTACAACACAGATCCAAAGCTGGATTACCAGCCGGGCAAAGTGGACAACTTGCCCCGAAGGCCTCAGGTTTTCTGTGAGCCAATTACTTTGTCATACTTTAAATAATTACACATTTGTTTGGTAATATGCATCCTTAAAATGTAAGGGTTCTATGGCTGGGCCACTGTCAAAACGTATGTTATTATTTTTTTTATTTAACCAGGACGTCTGATCCTGGTCAAAATAGCAGTGTAGAAGAGTATTCACATGAGAGGCATTCAGGATCTCTTTAATATTTCAGTGAATAACGCAAACTAACTGACATACAGCAAACCTGGTGGACGGTTTTATTCCAGCTGACAAATACTGGTTGGTTTACGGCAGGGGTCTCAAACTCCCGGCCCGCGGGCCGATTCCGGCCCGCCACGTCATTTTATGTGGCCCGCGAATCCGCCAGCAAAAAAAAAAAAGAAAAAGTTTTTTTGTTTTTTTTTAAGTTAGACTTGATAATAAAAATATCCCCATAGACGACATTATGAGATAGAAAGTCATAACTATGATAGAAAGTCATAATTCTGATAGAAAATCAAAATGATGAGATTGAAAGTCAAAATGATGAGATACTTAAACACACAGTCATAGAAGCAGCTCTTTGGCTGGTTACTGTACATTTGACATGGAAATGTATTGTGAGTACATTGAAGACGACTTTAAACGTGGCTTTAAAACACATGAAATACATGAAAAACGCACCCTTGAAAGGATTTTAAGCATTGAACAAAGTTATTGTAATAACTTGTTTGATATTTGTCTTTGATATTTTCTTTAATAGGTTGATAGAGTAATGTGGTTTCTTAACCCTAAATTAAAAGGATTTAAGTTATAATAACAGAAATGTGCTTCAATATATTTTTGCATTTATATAACTGCATGTACAATATTTTTACACTTGAATAAACAATAATCAAATGCAGAGAGTTATTTAACAACATGTTAGGATTAGTTACATTTACAACCGACCCTTTGTGGGCGACCATGATGCTGATGTGTCCCGGAGTGAAAATGAGTTTGAGACCCCTGGTTTACGGGATTGTGGGGGAAATGCTCTAACGCGGCCTATAGTCCCGAACATACTGTTGATGTTTACTCTCCTGGACTCAACCAAACTTCTATGAAGAGCCTTTAATTTGTATGTAATTCACACACATCAGAGAATATTTATCTGTCAGTGGTTTCTGAAGAATGTAGAATTTGATCAGTACAAAGAAGGCGGCATATTCCAGGTGTAAAATGTGAAGGCAACGCTGAAGTGCCTTAAAGCTGCATTCTCTCTACTGTCCATCAGGGGGCGACTCCTCTGGTTGTATAGACGTTTTGGAATCCTCTGGGGTAGCTCATGATACATGATAATATCAGGAACCAAAGAGGAAAGCATTCCCTTTATTAACAAAATATAACAGAAGTGCACGTGTCTGTATGGCAGGCCACCTTTCACATAGCTATAATGATCATAAACTGGCAAAAGGGCTCAACGACTGAAAGGCAGAACAGCTCCAGAGCTAAAATGTCTCAGTTAACCAAATCTTTTCCAACAGTGTCGATTAAATGCAACAGGCCAGTGTTCAGGGCCTCCACTGTGATTATCACACTGGCATCTAAATGTTTTACTGCATTAAGCACCGCACATCCCACAGTCCACATTTTAAAAGACAGTCGACTCCTCTAGATTGAAACAACCTGCTCTGCATAACAGAAGCCAAATTTGTGTTGACAACCAGAGGTCAAAGTCACAGCTCACCCTGCTGACAAAAGGCTCATTTAGCCGATCAGAAAACGACTCCCCACCTGCAGCCAAGACAACCATCCATCTTCTGCAACTGCTGGAACCTGTTCAGGGTCACCGGCGGCTGGAACCCATCCCAGCACGGACCGGGTGAGAGGCAGCAAGCTCCCTGGACGGGGTTGCCAGTTCTTTATAGAGCCAAAATAAAGACAGACAAACACATTTACGCTCACTTTCACCCCTGAAGGGAATTTAAAGTCTCCAATTAATCTGACCTGAGACACTACTCTACCACATATGGCAAGCTTAAAGTATACGATTATGGCTGTGACATTAACCTCTTCAACAGCTCGGCAATGAATCCTACCTTCTGTTTATGTTATGATGAGTCGATGCCGCTGCTTTTCTTGGACAGGTCGAGGTTGTCCTGGGACAAACCAGGTTAAATAAAGGCTGAATTAAAAAACTTCATTTTGAAGGCTGGAATTGAATGTGGATATGTTGACATGTGGTGTGTTACTCAGAGAGTTTATCAAGTTTATATCAATGAAGGTAGACCACAGTAAATATTATAACCTTTCATTAAAACACATTGCAATGAAAAAGCGCCACAAACTACAGCCCCCAAAATAACCAAAATTAAAGCCGATTCAGCAAATAACTGAACAATATAACCTTTGTGAACGTTGTCAATCCGAGCTCATTGTATTTATATTGTACAGTAAATATCACAAATATCACTAATCTATACAATTCTGCATTGGTGTTGTGTTAGATATTGTTGCATTACTTTAGCTGATAATTGCTAAATGGACTTTTTTTAGAATTTTACTTCACTGTTCTCTTCCTCTTTTTTTTCTTTTTAGATGACTTTCTTTGAAGGTGCATAATACGAGATTGTATTGCTAACGGTGCTGAAAGCGCTAACAGTACAAACTGATGGTGTTTACCTGAGGGGGAACCAGAGGGTGGGTGAAAAGTATTATTCTATTTCCAGACGTGAGAATTGACGGTGAAATTAAGTGGCGGGTTGTTGCTGTAATAATAGTGCGTCATGGGCAGACTCAGTGTTATATATTTTACTTCTCAATTAAGAATTCTTAAAGGCAGAGTACAAGAAGTATTTCTGTATTTACAAGGAACCTATTATATATATTTCTTGTATAGTTATTATGGTTGATAAGATTTTCTATCTTTTGAAAAAACAAACAAACTTGAAACCCTTTTTTGTTCATATGATGCAAGCTTGCGCTTCTCTTCTTCTCTACTTTTGCTGGTGCATTGCTACCTTTCTTGTCTCATCGAGACCACCACGCGTCACCCTTGGCATCACTTTCAATCTCACTGGGTAGCCTAGAACAGTGGTAACAGTAAACACATGGTTAACATTCTGAATTCAAACAAAAACACTTGCTTAAGTTTAGGCCACTTAGTTAGGTTTAGGAAAAAAACAACGTAATATAAGTACTGGAAACACGTCTCAAACATCACAAATGCAACCTTGGGACACAAACACTGGTCTCCTGGTTGAAAGTCCTGTGTTTGTGTTTGCTTGACCCTCCGGTCTTTATACTAGGATTTTTCTCAGGGCGTCTAGTAATGACACGGATGTGGTTTACACTGTATTTACGTGAAAGCCCGGTGCGTCTCATACAGATGCTAAAGGGTACGTTGTGCGTCGGTATCGAGACGCAGAGGGGCGTGACAAAGCGACGGTATTTGACGCTCTGGAGAAAGAGAACGAGCTGGCAGGAGAAACTACGGTGACCGACGCGGGAAAAGCGTAAATGTCCCGATCTAGAGCCAGGGTTTGGTTTGTCCATTCTGGGCTACTGTAAAAACATGGCCGCCGGCTCCGTATGTAGATACAAACGGCTCATTCTCAGGTAACTAAAACACAACGATACTTATTTTCAGGGTGATTAAACACATTAATGTGATATTCCATTTCTGCCAATAGATTCCCTGAAATGCTGTACACTGTTCTTTTAAGTACACTCTTTGAGGATATGTACTTATTCCTCCACTGCTCCAACAGAACAACAGCTCTTCAACACTTTTGCTGTGTTTTTCATGTTTTTGAACATTCACAATGGCAATGTGTGCCTTCTTCTAAATACTGTAATATAATGTGTATTACCTCAATTCTTAATAGGATTGTAAAGGTGTAACGTGTGCCATCCTAAGAGAGGGGGGGATGTCATATCAAACAATGTGTACTTTAAATGTCCTCACACAGTCCTGGGGGCCGATGTAATCAGCCTAGATGAGAGGAATCCCCATGGGTATGTAAACGTTGTATCAGCACATTATTGGTTGAATGTTAAGAATTATAGCAGGAACATTCTTCCTTCTCTTAGTTTTTTCCACTGATGCAGCAAGTAACGCTTTTTCATAAATGTAATAATGTTGTGGAAAAATCCTTAATCAAGCAAAATGACATACCCTGGAACAACATAATAAGTTAGTTTGAGTAAAGAATGCACCGTTTTGAGTAATAATTGTAAATAATCTATTCATGATGAGCTGTCATACCTCAATGATGCAATCGTTTTCCTTGGAAGTAACCAAAGCAACGTGAAAAGAAAACAAAAACAGAAAATAGAATTTCATGAGGCTGGAATGTCTCTACATTCATCCGTCCGGCCAATTCATTAATCAGGCCTGATAAAGGCCTGTCGGCTAGCTGACGTTGCCAACACACGATACCAGCTGTTGTCACCGCGTGAGTATTTACGGTAATTGTTGTTCCCTTTTAAAAATGAGCTGGACCGAGTTACCTTCTTGTATAAACATTAACAAATGCTTCAAAGAGGACAGGACTCATTCATCACTTTCTCGAGAAGCCGAGCTTGCTGTCCAAACCTCGTGGTCGGAGAAAGCTGAGAGAAAGAGTGAGTTAGAGGCAGCAAGTAGCGAGATGAAGACAACAGGCTTTTTAACCAGGTGAGCCAGCATGACCCGCCCCCAAAAAGAGATTATCCAATCATAGCTCAGCAACCTTAACAAGGCATTACGGGCCTGTCGAGCTCAAGATTTAAAGGGTTTGGATAATGTGTGTCTATAGGCTTTCCAAAACCAAAAACACACAAGCAAAATTGTTGGGATTGGGTTAAACAACTCACGTACTATAGATGGAGAGAAAGTGGTCACAGGGTGGGTGGGAGTGTTGCTGGATGCATCAAACAAACACAGGACTTTCACCCCGGAGAGCTCTGTTTGTGTCCTGTGGAAAACTAAAAGTCAACGCTGACTTGTTTTGTCATGTCTGTCTTTAGTCATGTGACTCGTTAGTATCATTAGTCAAATGAGTCGCTAATCACGTGAGTCGTTAGGCAGTCTGTAGTCATGTATTGTAGCATACTAGTGCCGGCTAGCACTATCGTCATAACATTGGGTTGTTTTTAATGACAATTGACAGCTGAACTGTAAATGCCCGTTTTCATTTCAGAAATCTTTTCGGTCACCGAACATCTCTACACTGCAGTTCAACAACAGGGCTATTTATAGACAAGTGGTCAAGATTCCCATTTTAAAAATACTAACAGTGTTTTAACTAAGTCCTGAGGAAGAGCGCCAGACTTTAAACACAAATTTATGTTGTAGTCAAACCTTGTAATTACAACTTGATGCCATTGGGCCCAACATACACCATTGGGAAAGAGACGTCTGTATATCAGTGGATAACTTTTGAGGTAAATCAACTTCCCAATACGAACACTTGAATAGCCTTTAATTAAATCATTAGGTGCTAAAAGTTATTTTCCTTGAATGAGCCAGAGACCAAGAATTTCAATGGCAAATCGGCCACCATTATAAGTGTAAAGTGCATATGTGATGTGTAACAAACAGTTGGACAACTTGTCCTTTCATTGTCCGACTGACTGGTCCAGGGTAACGTTGCGATCGCCACAGGCCACCGTGTACCGTGCTAAAGACTATTTGTCGCCTCTCGTTTTCCACGTAAACAACACCTTCACAGCACAGTCTGACGAGAGCGGTTAATGAAACACACTTGGGATTAAACCCTCGGTGTAAGTTTAAACCGGCTCGAGGTTTCCATGCAGCCGTTACATAACGTCCCTCTATTGAAGGACAGCAACCTGATTCTTTGCACGACTCCACTGTATCCCCTCCATCTGACAGCGTCCCAGGCTTTATTATGTTACTTCATTACAGCCGTGTAGATTGTGTTGCTAATTACACATGTGCCTCCGTGTTGGGTTTCTCCACCCACAGAAAGAAATCTGCTGCTTTTGTATGCTCTCGCTATATTGCCTTACAGTTATTAAAAAAAACAAATACAGCAGTTGTTGCATGTTTAAAAGAGAAGTGCTGGCAAATATACAATGAAATAGAAATCAATATTTACAATTATGAGGTATAGTGCATTGACAGTTTACCTGCAGTAGACACAGAGGTGTTTGTAGTCAAAATGTTGATTAAGTTTGCCGTCACACACAGACAATCTGGGGCAACAGAGGATTACAGATTTGTTATGGCATTGGGAAAGGTAAGCATTTCAAAGATTTGTCATATCAAGTTTAGGCATTTTTTTTTTTCTACCTTCATTTTCCAGAGTGCTACCTAAAACCCCACAGCGCTGAGGCTTTTCTTTCTATGAACAAGCTTGAGATTTGATTAAATGGAGCAGCTGCTCAACCATAAAAAAGTTTTCCTCTCCCGCTCCCCGTCAGGACGAGCTGGCGAGTAGAGGGGCCGACGACCCGCCTGGTTCCTGTAAACTTTTGAGGAGCCGCAGATGCTGATCACGCTGTGGGAATCACACACACACACACACACACCAATATGTGTCCACAGAATCATTGGGAGGGTGAACTTGATAGCCCTGCATGCACTTCAGGAGTCATCTGTCGCACAGTGTAAAGACCTAGCTTTCTAAATGTCAGCATGTGTTGAGTTTCCTCTTCAGGTAACTCTGGTTTCCTGGACAGGAAGAAGCACTTTGAAGCTCTTATCGAGTGTCAGTTTCTGTATCGGCTCCCGTATATTAAGCATGCATTTGTATCATTTAACCCAGTCTTGAACAAGAATAAAGGCTTGAAAAGAGAATTAGAGAAAATGACTTAATAAAGGAATAAAATAGTGTTATTAGCCACTGCAGGTGATGCAGAGTGCAGAGAAGAGCAGGGGACAGTTGTGAATAGCATTTTGTCAGAGGAGTGTATGAGGTATTAGTATGTAAAGAAAGTTTGTCAAACGGTAAAATAATAATGAAGTTATCCGAATGGTTTTCAGATAGAAATGCAGCTGGATCAGGTATCGGTGACAATGGGGCCGATCTATTCCATTCAGTTCTATGTTTACAACGCGGAGACTCTGTTGTTCGATCCAAGGCAGCAAACTTCATTACTGGTTTTAACCTTAACAAAGGCAGCTCAGACCAGATCTACTACTTCTGTTCTTACCTTTCACAATAAAAGCCCGAGACATATACACTGTTTAACTGTTCACCAGAGGAGAATCCACTGCTCTACAAGGCCGTACCGTGGACTTACATACAGTATATCACTCTTATTTGGAAATGGTTGAAGCATGTCAGTTGTAGCACTAAAAAGCACCACATGGAAGATGAATTTGTGGGTTAAGGCATGAAAATGTACGTGATACAAACTCTCACTTTGTTTGGAAAGATGTGGTCGTATCCGTTTTCTTCTTATGGAAAGTCAGATGAGATTAGAGTCATATTAGCTTGTTTTTGTCAAAACTGAAATTAGCTTGCGGTGTAAAATAACCTAACATATGCAAATGTTTGTGTTATGACTTTTGTTTAGCACTTTCTTATTTTGGGCTGTTGGATGTGTGAAAAAGAAAAAAGTTGGTTGCTTTTTTTCTAGAACCTTAACAGTCCGCTCGATGTCTTTGCCTGTGAAAATAATCGATCCCTTATCGATTGATTTGATTTTTGTTTCGATAATCTCTCAGTAGCTATCAGACCTTCAGTTGTGTGCTGTTAAAACCGTTTGTCTAAACATACCTCATGATTAGATTAGACAACAGACAAATGATCCTTTTCCTGTGCACCAACGACTCACTTAGGACAAACCAAACCTCGTGACATGGGGATGGCGGGGTCCGGCAGCGCGGCACATTATTGTGCTGCCATCGCCTACATTATTACATCACTCATATGGCAGTTGTGCATTTCATTTCTTGCAAGGCGCATCTAAATTTGAACTTGTGGGTTTATAACCATGGAGCTTTTTATTCCAATCCTTTGGACGCTGCTTAATAATGTAGCCCAAATAACAGGAGTAGGCTTTAGAGAGGCCCTGACTAACGATGAGTCATATTACATTATTAATGCAGGCCTGCTATATTAGGCTGCAGCATACGTACATCACATGCAGCCTGAACTTCTAGCAACATTACATCCGACGGTGCAACTCAATTAATTTCTCGCGAACAGCAAACTGGATGTGAATGTTTTAAAGCAGCAGGTGTTTTATTAAAAAAATGTTTTAATGTTTTTGGAGACCACTGGACCTTCCGCTTTTAAATTTAATAACAAGGGATATTGCTAACTAAAATTAAAGGTCCGTTAAGGAATGTTGTTTGACTCAGATCATTAGTTACCAGCTCTGAATCTCAATGTAGCTTTTCTAGCATCTCTGTCACTGTTTTGGATGCACAGGCTGAAAATGATGTGGTTGACATTACAGCAAACACGCTCTGATGAACCCACTGGACCAGACCTGCCACACACAGCAGACAGAGTCAACTAGCTGGTGAGGAAAGGTCACGGAGTTGGTGAGCGAGTGGAGACTAAAACAGAGCTCAGGATGGTGAACGCTGCACTTGAATCCATCAGGTGGACAGACACAGTGTAAAAAAAGCAACTTCTTGCTCACACATTTGCTCCACCAACCTTATCATATTTAATATATCAGGGTTGTGTTCAGGAGTCCTTAACGGCTACATATCCATTAGTGCAGCTTTAGGTTAGTTCTCCTAAAAAGGTGCAGCGGTTGGGAAAGAGACGCGCTGTGCTTAATGCATGTCAGCCAATGAATCATTCAGCGCACATCATCTCCATCTGACAGAGCGACACACGAGATGATACAAACCGCCTTTTCACAGCGATCGAACCCACTGAGGCTCTCCTCACGGTGCAGAAGAGCAGTTAAACACAGCAAAGGCTGGATTGTCAGTTACTTAAACTGGAAATCTTTGCCCTCAGTTTGCCACAACTTTTTCTGGCGTCTGAAAATTTCAATCCACCGAATATTGATTCTTCATCACCCGCTATATTTGGTTTTGTCGCGTTTCTTCCTCGGTCTGTCAGATAGCAGCAGCCTGAAAAAATGTTTCAATGATTACATCTCACACAGCTGGATAGCGGCTGTCAGCGAGCGGACACGTCGGACGCGTGGTAAATTACCCCCTTTTGGTGGTGCTATTAAACTAGAGACAACTTCAAGATTCAGATCAAATCGGAGCATTGTTCACTTTCTTTTCAAGTTCTAGAAAGCCTGACGGCCGTTAGTGTTGGGTGCTGATAGATAATATCCAGTTATGCAAGCGCCACGTGAGCAGTCAACACGTATTAGAGTCAGACTCTCAACTTTCACCCCGTGGTCGGTCTAGGTCGCCGTGGACATGGGAAACACAAATCCTACATGAGCCTGGCTCGGGGGGGGGGGGGGCAGGGGGCGTCTCCTCCTGCATCGATCGCCGTTATCTAAACTTCCGCCCGGCTCTCTGACGTTAAAGCTTTCTCCCGGCTTTTTTGTTTTTGTTGCTGCCCGGGCATCGATTGTACGTGCAGGAAAAAAAATGGCTGCCATGACCAGACCTCTGCAGAACCTCGTCTCCCACTCGTTCTCTCTGCTCTCCTGCTTCGGAGTGACTACATGCTTTTTTATGTGGAGTGACTAATGCTCGCTCTCAAGAGCCTGGGGTGTATCTCACTGTGCGCGTGTGTGTGCACGCGAACGCTGTACGCAACCAATCAGCATGCCGGGGCCTTGACTTGCTTACATGAAGATGGGTCAGATTCGTGGTCTGCAAAGACCGAGATCCCCCCCCCCCCCACACACACACACACGCAATAACTCAATTCGACGTGTGTCCTGTTTTGTACTCAAAAGAGTCGGGAAAGTATGTTGAGCGGTGGGAATTTCACAGCTTCTAGATATACGCATCATGTGATGCTCCATCCATTCATCACATCCACGATTCGTCTTTATCAAGTAAATGTTACGTTTTTACAAACATGATGGGTTTCATAGTCAAAACCTATCCCGCGTCTGTTATTCTATTGAATTATTATTCTCAGACAGGCTACCGAACGCATGTTCAACGAGCGAACTGCTTCAGTGTCAGATCCCATTTGTGTCTGTGACTGGAGGAACTCCCTCACTTTGTTTCCCCGTCCTTGCGTGTGGATGCACACGATGTAGTTCTCATTATGTGTGTGTGTGTGGGGGCGGCACAGTGGCTCAGCGTTTTAGCACCACAGCAAGAAGATCCGTGCTCCGGGTGGAGATAATAAAAAGGATGCATGGTGATTTACTCCACAGCTACTGGTTGGCCTGAAACTCGTATTTAAAGTAAAGTGACTGTATGTGTGTTGGTTTTGTGGTCCCGTGTAATCTTTGTAATGTGATCGTGGGGATGTTTTTCAGTACTTACGCTGTTTCTCTCTGATTTCATCATGTTGCATTAGATGTCTGGGCCCTCATATTCGCCTTAATAAGGTAATTGTTCGCAGGTTAGCGACGGCTTAAGCAGCTCCGTAAAAAGGAGCATCTTTGTCCTTGTCGCCTCTCTCTTCAGGGCATCGTCACTGTAAACAAAGAGCCGAGGAGAAGGAAGAGCATCTCCTATCAAAAAGTAATTCAAAAGCAGCAGCTGGCCGACGGGTGAATCATCAATCAACCCATTCTTAAACATGTTACTGTTTTCTTGTCTTTGTATACTACTCATTTGTTTTCCCAATAACTTGACAGGAGATGTAATTGCTGCCGGGATTATGTTCAATTTGGAGAAAAGGAAGTGCTAAATGTTGCTACACAGAAATTGTAAAACAAATGTTTGGGTTAAAGAAAACGCGTTTCGTCTTCACGCTTCAAGTCACTGATGACTTGTTCTGCAATAATCCAAGAGCAACATATTTCCCTAACCTCAGCAAAGTGAGTCACTAAACATAACCGCAACAACATTTTGGGGGAATTCTTGCTTTTCATGCTGAGAGTTCGATGAGCAGAGTAAGACCAGAAATAATCTGGCATTTAACGCCCAGTAAAACTACAAAAATGTGTTCTTAACACAAAGGTTTTTGTACGGATTAAAACAAATAAGACATAATGTGTTAATTAGTGATTAGTGTTAATTAGTGAGCTTTAAGTCAGACAATTGCTTGTGCATTAGATGACTGTGGTGGACGTTTTTCCCTGTTTTCTGATGTTTTTCTGGCTAAACGATGAGTTCATTAATCAAGAAAATAATGGTCCGGTTAACCCACAGTGGAAATAATCATTATTTGCAACAACAGATTAATTGTACATAAATGCAAATAGCGGGAGACGTGGATGTGTTAGAAATAAACATCTAGAGTGGACATACTGTTTGATATGTAAATCTACATTTGACTAATATTAATATGGAGCACTGGGACAGTACAACGGAGGGGTGATGGTCCTCTAAATATCGGCGCACGTCTCTGGTACCGGTTGTAAAACTTCACTTCAGCTGCCATGTTTGCTCAAACACCGACTGCGCCTCCTGTCTTCTGCAAATATCTGTTGAATGTAAACTGGAGACCTGGGTGGTTAACCAAACTGCTCCACTGGTTCCCCTCGGTGGCGCATCACACCCACCCCCCCAATCACACACACACACACACACACAAACACACACTCTTACACACAACGCACACCCTCCCACCGGCTTCCACGGTGTCTGTTTTCCTTTTGATTTCATTCACCGCAGTAGGTCGGTTTGAATTCATTTGTGCTCCTTCACCTGTCGTTCAGATAATTTGTTATCGCGCCTCTCTGCTCCTCGTCTCTCTCTGCTCATCCTCTCCAATTAGTGCGTTCTGGATGGCTTCTTTTGAGGAAAGAGCTTGCGGTTAGTTTTCATTTTCTTCTGTGGTGATGTATGAAATGATGAACCTCTAAGTTACACTTTAGTGGGCACTGCATCAGCCTGTGTGGACCACGCTTCTGTTAAATGTGAAATATCTGAACGTTTTGGGTCAATACTTTTGGGCTTTTTGACCCTTTCAACGTTATGGCGAAGTGATTAAAGTGGCAGGATACATAAAACGTGACTGTGGGGTGGAATCAGCTATTTTAAGTGGCTTAAATAATAAACTGACTTTGGTTTTGTTTATTTGGTTATTCTCTCACTCTCACATCGGTTTTTGATGAGGCAGGATGCCAACGCAGAAGAGCTCGGACTGCTTTTCTGAAGAGTTATGTTTTCATGTATTCGGTAGTGGATTTTGTAAACGCTATGACGTGTTGTTAAAACAGGATGTGGAAGTAGTTCTCCCAGAGGAGAGCTGGGTGCAGAGTTTTGGTTTCTCTCAGACCTCCCTGGGTAAAAAACAAACAAAAACGTCTTCATGTTGAAGGGACTTTGCAGTTTCATTTTCCTTGGGCCGGGTCCACGCAGCTATTTTGGAAGCCGCTCACTGACGTCTGTTGGATTATGCAGAGAAACCACAAATGTCCTCTTTTAGGATTTTTGTTTTTACTTCTCAGGCCACTAACAGTAAATCCTTTCTCCCTCCAGCCAGCTCCTGGTTTCCTACAGTCATGGTGTTCTGCCTCTTCATTAGATGTCAGACTCTGAAGTTGGCAGATTTAAATTGCCACCACAGCACAGACGGAAAATTCCATTTAATTTCTTTTTACTGTGAACAAATGGTTGATTTGTTGATTTTTTTTTTTCTTCCCCTGCGTTATCTCTTTGTGTGGGCCGGAGATCTTCTGCCCACGATATCGAGTGCACAGAGAACGTCTCATTTATTTATGCTCATTCCTGTCATTTAATATTATTCATAAGGTATCGCAGGACATCATCTATCCTTCAGATTATATTGGCTCTTATTGCTTCCCTGTGAACTGCCTCTTTAACCGTGACTGAGACGATTAGGTAAATCTGTCATCAGTGCAGATAATATCGTTCCTCCACCTTAATCTCTTCTTTCACACCATTTTTTGTTGATTAATAATCTTAGTTATATTACTTGGCAACATCTATGATAATACAATTGTGCACAAAATGGAACTCTAATGGGATTTTAACAGTCAGAGGTTTTGTGTCAAGTATCACGTTTGGTCAGAATGGACTTCTGAAGGTGAGGTCACAAAGCAGGTTCACATATTTAGACTACTGATTTAGCTCGAGCTATCGTAGCTAAATAGTAGCTCATAATGCATTGCCTGTGATGTCGTGTTTGTGCGACATTCAAACACATTGAGAGAGCCCAGAGGTTTGAGATTTTATCTGTTTGTTTGTCAAATAATAGTTTGTAAATCAACCAATCAGTAATAATTAGTCAACCAGCACCATCACTGAGTGAATGTGTGATCGGATGCATGAATGAATGAATAAAGAATGAGTGAAGTGAGTCGGGGTATGAAGGGAAGAAGGTAATAATAAACGAGTGAAAGAAGTGAATGAATTAGTCGGTCAATAATCAACAAGTGGATAACTGACTGATTGACAAAGCAGAAGAATGAATGAATGAATTATGAGTGAGTGAGTGAGTGGATGATGAATGAGTGAATGAATCAGCAGGTCGGTCAGTAGACAAGTTTTTAAATGAAAGAAAAGAGTCAATGAATGAATGGATGAGAGTCAGTGAGTGAGTGAGTGAACAGTTAAACAATGGGTGAAAGAAAACTGAGTGAGATACTTGTTGTATTTCTTCTTCAGGTGTTTTGTATTTCAACATGTTTGAGTAGCAGTTTGTTAAACACATCAAAATAAATAAATCAGCAACAATAAAGCGCGACAAAAAAGCTTTCCTTTCCTGTCAAATTGTTCAAGGACTCATGAATGCATAAATCACACACATACTGTATGACACATGCTGTCACACATAAAGATATATGAAATGTGGATTTTCTTTGCTTCAACATCTCATAATCTGAATCAAATTAAAATCTATCCGGACATGATGAGCATCTTTTTCCTCCTTCTGGTGCAGAGTGTGAGCGTGCGGGGAAAGACATATGATTAGTTAGCTCAGTGTTTGCCTCTGTGGGTTTCCTGTGAGCTAATTGGAGCCCTCCCATGTGTCCCGGCTGGTTTGTGGTTAAAAATAGGTAGAGCATTTCCTGCTGTGCCAGCCACGGATTTGTTTCACAAAGACCCCACCTTGGCTCCGCTTGTTAATTCTAGCAGTGGCTGCTGCATCTGAAATAGAGCGATCGAGTACAAATGCGAACAAAATACATTATGCGCTGTAATACTTAAAAAAGGGGGAGGTGTTGTAAAATAACACAACAAAACGAAAATCTGTGGGCTGAATAGTCAGATTCATCTCAGTATCTATGGAAGCCCAGAGGGGCATTTAGGGCGGGGCTACTGTGATTGACAGGTCGCTGCTGCTAACAGAGACGTATACGCCGTCTCTACGTCGCTCCTCCGCAGTCCAAATATGGTAACTTCTGTTCATTGGTTGCGGATAAAACAACATGGCGACGGTCGTAATCCAAGATGGCGCCGAAAAAAATCGGCGAACTCGAGCATTCAAAACATCAGTCCAAAAACCAATGAGTGACGTCACGATGACTACGTCCACTTCTTATATTCAGTCTATGATTAAATTCTTTGACATCAACTGTGTCACATAAATAGTTTGTGCTGCAGACACCGAGGCAGATTTTGCAGAATGAGAATTAAGATTTCATCTTAAAAAACAATATTTCAGGAATGCATAGAGCTCTTTAATGCTCTGCTGGCTTTGCGTACCTTTCATATGAATTTCATGAATATAAATGTGATTTATTTTTACTTTGATCCAGACGGTTATGCATTGCATGAAGCCAGGTTCTCTCTGCGTCGACGTTGAATGTGCTGTTATCCGTTTGTTGCTTCAGTCAGTATATTTGACAGCAGCAGAAAACGGATTTACTTTAAATGAAATATATGCAGGTTCAGGAAATCTTGGGATTTAAGTGACGGGTATGATGTCATCAGATGACACCGCTAGCTTCTTCAGTGTTGCCGAGGTTGGTACTTTTTTGTTTCTGTTTCTTTTGTGTGTGTCAAAGTATTCTCCCTGTGCACACCCGGCTCTCCCCGAGTGTCAGACTTGATCAATTGGCTCCATGTGATGTTGTTCCAGGGTTGCCTTCACATGCATTATGTTGAAAACGCTCTCCCTACGGATGGGGTGGAGGGCACAATAAGTCATAAAAATAAGAAAAAAAACTGGGGCTATTTGTCTATGGAAAACACTATCCTAGAGTGTGTTTGTGTGTGTGTGTGTGTGTGTGTGTGTGTGAGAGTGTTGCCTTGTGTGTTTGAGTGTTAAAAAAAAAACATCTGTGTGAACATTTGCGCTTTCTGTACTTTTTTTTTTTTTTCCATATGTTTTTGGAGAGCGGAGTTCTTTCCAAATGGCAAACAGGAAGGCTAAAAGAAAAAGCTAATACATGAATGACTTTTCATGTGACTGCACATTCTGCAGTGAAATTCTACTGCTGAACAGCAACAAGGTGGCTCGTGATATCGTTGTCGCGCTACATGCTGTTTTTAAGTGTCTCTCTGTAACAGCTGGGGAGCAGGGTTTAATCCACAGCGTGCGGCTGAATTATGCATTACACTGTGAATATTACACCATGTCTATTTAAATGCAGCATGTCTTCTCTGTCTGCAATTGTTTCTGCGGCTACTCAGCTGTCGATGCCACAGGAGGAGGAGAAATAACAGCTACTTCGGGATTAAATGCAGATTCTTTTTTTTTTTGTGCTGTAGACTTCAACTCTTTTTACTCTGAGGTTCAAGCTCATTGTATGTATACTGTTTCGGGGATGTTGTGCATATTTTGTAGACTCTCAGGTTCCAGGTCTGTGTGTTCTGTGTCGACACATATTTAATTTAATGACCAATGATTCTCTGCTGGGTGAGCAGAAATAGAAAATAGGCCCGTCCTTTCCAACGCATCCTCACCGTCACGGTTTTTCTTCCTTAGTTAAATAAATAAATATATATATATTCTAATCAAACTGGCTCTGCCCTTGGTAGATAAAGGGCAGTGTGATTTAAATCTCATTGCAAATGGGTACATTATATTTCCAGACTTTGATATTGTAGCACATCTGATCCGTTGTTTATCTCTGCAGTAACAAGCATCAAGTCAGTCTTGTCCCTCTACAAGATTGCAACAATACAAAGCGATGGCTTATCGTTTGCTGTTGCTCTTGATACAAATATGCTGTGATGTTAATTTGGTTTAGTTACGTTAAGTGTCGAGCTGAAAACAGCTTTAGGCTCATCTGTAACGTGCTGTACGACGTCATCCAGCCTGCCTACTGTCCCCTTGGAGTCCACGTGGTGAGGTTTGATTACATGTACGCAGAAGGCAGATAACAAGAGCTCGGAGCCGGTGCCAGGCGTGTATTCGTGTAATCGGAGGTGTTTATCTGAAAAGTTATCATGTATCGGATCACATGCATGAAGCCAGGCAGAAACCAACTGATGACTAATGGTGATGACAGAGAAAAAAATGCAGAATCATCCTGGAGTCAAAGCGTGCCAATAAAAACATTTTACTTAAATGTTTGCACTTGCAGCTTCTAGTGATTTTTGTCGGGGGACCACGGGAACCGGACTTCAGTAATTCCGATTCAAACTATAATTTTTGCACTCTGGTTTTTGTTTCTGAATTGAAACACACACACACACACACACACAGGGTTTGTCTTGTTATTACAGCAGAGAAGCTAATAGTTTCCTCAAGGTAGTGGGCAGAACTAAGAGCAGCTAGGGAGCTGAAGAAGATGCTACGGACTACTGTACTTAATCAGAGTGTACAGAAAAACAATACTACACGTGTCCTCGTCCCAGTGGGGTTGAAATTTAGATGCGGACAAAATCAACTTTTGCATCTTTCGCCTTGACAGTAAGATTGTCTCGACCATAACTTCTGTCCCTCATCAATGTTTGAATCCCATTGGGCACGGGTTGTGGAGGTAGGATTTGGGGTCAGTTTGGTTCAACTTTGGCTGCAAAAAACTGTAAAATCAGCATAGTGATAAGACCTGCACAGGTGTGCATAAAAGCACAGCAGCTCTGTTAGTTGTACGCCTCCGCCAAGCAGTAATGCTGCAGTTTACGTTCATGTCTGTCATTTTATCCTCGACCTCTGTGTCAAATTGTCGCAATTAGCATAAATATTCTGGAGTTCTGGCCAAATAACGTGTTTTGTGTGATCACAGTGAAGGAATTCGCTCAAGGCGTTCCTGAAGAATGAGAATGGGTCGAACGTGATGTCACAGTGACCTTTGATCAGTTCATCCTTGAGTCCAGGTGAATGTTTGTGCCAAATTTGAAGAACTCTGTTCGAGACGTTCCCGAGATATAGTGTCCGCGAAAATCGGGCGGACGTGAGAACCTTGACCGTTGACATCCAAAATCTTCAACTTTGGGTCCAGGGAGACAGACGGGTATGAACACATGCAAGACACACCAGCTATGTCCCTACACTGTCGGCCTCCCTCTCTTGTAAACTTTGCGGTACAGTCTTTAACGGAAACTCTCCACTGAATGAAGCTTAATGACGGTCCGGGGAAGCTAGCCCATTATCAATCAAGTCGTAATCACGCTTACCTTTATATCACTGCAATTAACCTCGAGTGTCCAATCAAGCAATATTGGAGCGCAGAGAGGAAAAGGGAGCTTTCTCAATCAGCTGCTCGCTGAGCCAAGTCTTCTCCTCCCACCTCTTTCACCTCTTTTGATAATGAAGTCCAAATGTTTAAATACGCTGACTTGACCAGATGTCAAACAGTTCTTCCACTTTTGGATTTCACGGCAAAGGAAAATAATCACATTATTACATTTCTGCTAGTCAGTGTATGAAATCAAGCAAAATATGCATTATGTATGTAGTTAACCAAAAGTATGAACAGAGGAATGCGTTGGGCTACATACTACAGGTCCCTTAAGAGCAGCTGGCATGTCTGATTCAATGCAGCCAAACAAACTCGCATTGCTTTAATAAAGACGTCGGTCCACCATGCCATGAGTAGTTTTCCACCACAGGACACAGTAAAGTTGTTACGTTGCAGTTGAAGGTGTGCAGCTTCTCATCATTTAAAACTGGTTGACTGATTAAAAAAAGAGTAACAAAAATAACTGTTGTCTTGTTTTGTAGACGCATTTTTGACGAACCATCGCAGTCAGCGCTGACCTCTGACGCATACATTGCATTTCCTGTGACAGCGTCGCAATTAAAGACCGTCGAGGTGTTTCGCCCGAGATGAACACATTTAGTGTGAAGCAGCAGCAGAAGGAAATGCCGGGTTTGCTGTGATATTACAGATGTGATACAGCTGTAGGAGAGCGAAGCGGTAAACGGCGAGGCTGATATCGACGAGATAAAATGTATACAATAATGCTGGATTACGTGCTGCATCCTTTCTAGTGAACCACTAATGTGAGGGATTCTGCCCGGGACCGGTGGTCTCCACCACTAACAATGAACACTCCTATATAGAGAGGTAATTACATCAAATGGCTAAGTGATTATAACTTTTAAAGGGCCAGGAGCACCAAATGTCCCGAACAGAGTTGCTGAGTGTTGTTTGTTATTGCAAAACTAATTGGATCCATACAATTGAATTATAGCAGTGTGGCTTTATGCTGATGCAGGTTTAGTCCCCCTTGAAGTGGCGGTAGCAATTATAGAGTGTACAGTAGAGGAAGAGGTTGAAGTAGTAAAAGAAGGAGGAGGTTGGAGAGAAAATAAAGCCATATTTCAAATTAGGACACCAATGTCGGGCCGATACTGATTTAAATAGCTGGATTGGGCATCGGTGACAATGGGGCAGATCTATTAAATTAAATTATATTATACGCTGGTCTCATCCAGCGTTTGTAGCGATACCTTCCAAAAATAATGTGCCTTAATTTGTGGAGACTGGAGGGGGATGGGTCCGACAAACAGCGATCTTTCAGCCAGGAGACGCGTTGTTCATCTATTTGTCACGTAAATTGCGTAATGTTGTTATGGCCCTTCCGAGGTCATTTTAACCCAAAAGACGATCTTTTCCTAAACCTAACCAAGTAGTTTTGTTGGCTAAACCCAACTGAGTTGTTTCCTGTGAAGACGGATTTTATTTTTGAAAAGACAGTATGCATGCAACAAGCGGAAAATTACACGTGTTGCTGGCTTTTGCATAAAAAAGCTCGCAAAATGAGGGGTAACTTTTCATAAGATATCATTTGAACTGTTACGTTGTATGTTTATATACTACATACATGATATACTGGAATTTGATGCTGCATTAAAAAGGTTTACGCTTGCATTGTGATTCCTGTTGATTAAGTTGTTGGTGTACGATTGTTATTTAGGTAATAAATAAAGAAAAGAAAATAATGATCCCAGTCTCTTCTGCACAGCGAGGCATTCATCTTATTAATTAAACACTGGTATCAGATCGGCTACCCAAAGCCCAAAAGTATCGCTATCGGGGCTGAAAAAGTCAGATCTGCGCGTCCTTAATTCAAATCAAAAAGGCTTTTTTGAAATGAGAGCAGAAGGAGCTCTGCAAGAGAACAGTTCAAAGAGACGGAGGTGTTTGCGAGGAGACGTATCTCCCCTCGGTTTCGTGAAAGAAGCACAATGCCTTAAGTGCAAACATACAGTATGTGCTCCGTGTACGGAAAGTCAGAAAACACTTTATCCTAAACCATGAAAGGATTATGTGAAGGAGGCACGACTAGAAAGAGACAGAGGTTTGACATTGAAAGAGACGGATGGAGAAAAAAGACTGCAGGATAATTGACTGTCCTCTGCCCACACAATAGAGGACCTGTTCCCGGCCGACACAATGGAGTGTCCTTATCTGAACCTTTTGGCAAAAAAAAAAAAAAAAAACGATTATCAAAATGTCACCTTGTTAATTTATTGACACAACACTACACTGAATAACTGTGAGCCAAAGCAGACTTGAACTTTATTCACACTCTCTCTAAGAAACAGCTTATGTTTTAGTTATGGTGAAAAGTGTTTTCTTTGAGCAGGAACGGAATACTACCGTTACATAACAAATCCTTTTAATTTCGTTTTGAAGGTCCTATTATTACAGTGCATCAGTATTATAACAACATCACATTCAATTTGTCTCACCCACGCAGCAGACACCAACAAATTAAATCAGAGCGTCCCTAAAAACTTTATGTATCACCATAGTATGTTTATTTTCTGTGACTCTAAACAAAATAATAATGCTGGTAACTTTGACCTTTTGAGGATTTTAAAAACAGAACTGCTGAGGTTGTTTTGCTAATTGCAGGATCTACTTACGATTAATCTTGATTCTTACGCAACACCTGTCAATTTCCGCTCCTTACATGGATACAGGCTTTTCAAAATAAACTTCAGCCTTCACAGGAAACAACTTCGTTAGGTTTAGGCGACAAAACTACTTGGCAAGGTTTCGGAAAATATCGTGGTTTGTGCTAAAATAACTTTGGATGAGCGTTACGTAAGTATGGAAGTTAGGTGACTAATAAACTAATAAACTATCGTTGTGGTTGAAACAATGTGACAAACGTAACTGCTGGGCACACAGGGGACGTGAACAGCGGTGTCCTGGGTAAATGTCTGCTGTTTAACCCACCCAGCCCACTCTGAACTCTCCCAACTTCGGTTGTGGTAAAGCAGAAAATAAATACCAATTGATTTTGTGGTATATCGACAAAATACAGTGCATTACTTATTGTAGGCACAAACAGCCTGAAAATGTAACTGCAACACAATGTTGACCAGCTAAACAGCTCACTGTGTGCGTGTTACTCTGTCACAGATTTATACCACTGCACTGTGGCCTGCTGTGGATTATTGCTTCATTATTTATCCTCCCTAATAACCAAGTGCAGTGTCGAGTTGAGCTGAGTCAAACCAAACAGGTGAACGGGGCCAACGTGTGAGTCACTGCACTCGTGTTCATGCTGGGCAGCTTTACACATTTGTAATAACTGAAATATGCCAAGTTAGGACTTTGCACTTACTGTCATACACAGAGGTAACGCTTGCATGTATGTTTTCAAACTGGGACGGTTAGGAAACAGCAAATATCCCCTGTTTTCTGTGCCAACCCGGCGCAAGGGATGGCTAGATCTGTCTGATGCGTGAACATTTTGGAAAATAATAAAGTAGAAGGACAAAAGTAGCCAGTTGGAGAGGAGGCCTAAAGAAGCCGGCCATCTGGGGAAGAGCCAGCAGTTGTGGGAAAGACTTGTGTAAGGGATTTGCTAGAAAAGGAGTGGGGTTGCCAAGTTTCCTCTCAAGATGTCAGACCATGTCCCTCAATTATATTTCCAGGTTGCACATTTTTACATTTGAAGCAATTGATGAAGCAGAAAGAGAAACTTACTACCATTTTACTTATTATTAATATCAAGTTAAGACATTAAAATGTCTTGTGAAAGACAGAAAATAGAGATTTATAAAGACGCGTGATGTAGAGAACTTTGACAAGAAACTGTATTGTGGTCCAGCCAGGGGAAGAGCAAGAGCATGCCAAGATAACCAAAGTTGGTTGTCTTCTGCTGGTTTATTGTGTTTAAGAGCCAACACATTGTGTTTCTTTACACTGGTGCAAAGGGGCCACCAAGGAGAGAGGACGGAGCTGCAGGTCTATAATGAGATTTTGTGGGCAAGAAAACTTCCATCGAGTACCATTGTTTGGTTCAGATTCAGATCAACTTCATTATTCCGAACGACTCGTTTGGTCCAGTGCTCCAGATATGAGGACACCATGAAGTCAGACAGTACGAGCAATACATCTGTAATTTTTTAAAATACGACCTCAAGATAAACGTTTTTGGTGGACCACGCCGCTAACGCAGCCTCAGAGTGTACTTTGGATCATGTGTTGACCCACGTGAGGTTCATTTCATCCTAACACAATTATCTGCTCCTTTTAAACATATTGGACTACAATTGTGAACCGTTGACTGGATCATTACAGCAGTTTGTCTGTAAAAAAAACAGGTTTTTTTTTTGCCAGTGGCTGGTAATTATCTGGAGTCAGTCCAGAGAAATGTGTAGTGTAATGTCCAGAGTTGAGAGTCTATAGCTGCTCTGGCCTCCTTTGTCCTTTTTGGCAGAGGTGTCCTTGTCCACCAGTTTTGCGTGTTTGATTTTTCAGTCAGGCTGCTGCAAGCCTCTCAAATCGTGTCTCCGCAAGAGCAGATGTTGAGTGGGCAGCAATGTGAAGGTCTGGTCTCATAAAGCCACACCTCTGCTCATGCCAAGTCGACTGGGTGGATGGTTACAAAACAAGGGCAAAAGCATAAAATCGTGCTTAAGCAAAGCTCAGCACTGTTGCTCAATGGCACAGCTAGAGCTATCAAACTAGGGCTTTGTGTGACACTCAGCTGATCTACACCACTGCAGACAACCCTGGACTAGAAGCATGAGTTCATACAAAGAAAAATTAGTACACACACATGTTTTGCTGAAGCGTGCAGACGATTTTTTATTTTCTCAATCACTGAACGTGGTCAGACGTGGGCGAACATGATGTCCACTCCCCCAGTTAGCCATACATTGCTGTGTACACTCCTTTAATCACTCCAACACATTTGGCAGTGTGCGCAGGTGGGATGATGGTCGGGGGATTGTGTCTGCGTTGCTTCTTTGGCTTTTTCTTGCAGGCAGGCGGCTGGCAGTGCCATGTGTATGGGAGGAGGCACGTGGCGGTCTGTCCTCCCCCGGGGGCCGACAGAGGGGTCGGCAGTGACAAAAACTATGAATGTCGCAACAACTAAATTGGGAGGAAAATGGGGCGTCGTTTTGCAGGGTGCAAATGACGCTCACGGAAAGCTGAGAAGTGGTGCATTAAGAACAAGTCTTTAGAGTTGTTTGGTACGTGACCGCTCCATTAAACTCTGCTTCTCCTCTACTGCTGTTAAATGCTTCCTCTGTCCCGTGACATCACACAGAAATCACCCTCTAAATCTCAGTTTAATGTAGCTTCGCTGCTCAGTGAAAGTACACATAAAGCAGCACGATATTTAAACAAAATATCTTCGAAGCGTCGCCACATGTTCGAAATAAACACTGAAAATAAATACTCAACAATAACTCATCTTGCTGTTTTAATCTCATATTTTTACTGAAAAAAATAATAAGACAGATTTGTCTCGCCCCTGCAGCAGGTTTCAGGCTGCTCGATAAATCAAACTGATCAGACAGTTCGGTTGATAAACACGCTTTTTAGCAGCACTTTGCAAACTAATTGTTTGTCATCGGTGTTTTGGCCAAAATTTAGCAAACTGGGTGTTAAGTGTTGACCTGGAAATAGGGATGAAGAATTGACTTTTGAACCTAGAGGAAGTTACAGGTCTAATTAATCCAACAAATCATCTGAAGAGGAGACTCTAAAACCATTTAAGACTTCCAGGAGCTCCTCATCTAATAAAGTGGTTCCCACTTTGGTGAGAGCACCTTTCTGCTAAAGTTTGGTTTTTCAGATCTTCCTGTAATATTTGCTTTTCATATATTGAATAAAATGTAATATATATTTAAATATTGGTAGTTTTACTTCTTAAACCTCTAAAAGGTTGACATGTTAAACAGCCAGGCCTCCTGTGATCACATGTAGAATCTGCTTTGTTTTATGGAGTTTTATTATCGTTCCAGAGCCGAGGGGCCCTGATGGCAAAAGCACCGTCACCTTTAGTTTTCAGCCTCGACTTTGGAACAGCCAGAAGGGCCCCACCTGAGGCTCATAGGGGGTCAACACTGATGACATTTCTGATGTGTAACGTAAGCCCACTACTCTGAGGTGATTTGCATTTGCCTCCAATCTTTCCTTTGTTTTGCCTCCAGCTAGCACTGTGACGTAATCATGACGTCAGGGTGTAATTGTGGTGAATATAAATTAAAGTTGGTGGTATTAAAGTGGTATTAAAGTTGTTGCAGATGGATTAGCACCCATCTCATGTAACACCATTTTCTGAGGCTTACAGCTATAATCAAATATCCCCCAAAAAAATCAATTACAGTGGGTCAGTTGTGCAAAATGAGTTCTAGGATGTATTCCAAGCCGCCATTATCAAGGGAAACAACATGGTCATCTCTATGCATGGCAGCGCAACTGGCAGGCATCTACATCTGCTGTTGGTAAGTGATTGTAGGCGTTTCATTAAGTCACTGCCGAAGTGCACATGTGAGAAATGCCTGCGGGGGCACGAGATAGAGGAGGACGGTTTGGAGGTGGTACGACGTGACTGACGGCGATGAGCAGATGATAGTTTTAATTTTTAGGGAAAACGGCTCCGTGCTTTTGTTCACACAAATTATGAAACTGTGCTTAATGTGCCACGACCACAGTTACAAATCTGTGCATGAAATAAATAACAGATGAAGTGTGATAGATTACATTTACGCATCTGCATCATGGAAGCCTTAAAAACGCAATTTCCAAAGTTAAAAGAAAATAAATATATATACAGTATAAATATTTATAAACCATTCCACTGTTTTAAACATTCTAAATGTGTCCCAGTTTATTTCCACTGTATGTGAATGACATCAGCTGACAGGAAGTAAACATGGACCCAAGGTTTTGCCTGGCAACGCAATTCCATTGAAATCGAAGCGTTTCAGACGGAGGGTGAATACAGGTTTTAGACGCAGACACACAATGTTTACTGGACTAATAAATCAAGTTAGAAGTAGAGTCATTTTCTCATAGACTTCTATGCAATCAGACTTCTTTTTGCAACCAGAAGGAGTCGCCCCCTGCTGGTCAGTAGAGAGAATGCAACTTTTAGACACTATCGCATCGGCTTCACTCTGCAAGATGGGAGGTTCCCGTCTGTGTTTACCACCTTAGCTTAGCGTGTTAGCATGCTAACATTGGCTAATTAGCACTGAACACAAAGTGCAGCTGAGGGTTGATGTCATGAAGCAAAGTATTGGACAAATTAAAATGCTGACCTGATGATGGCGGTCATCAGGACCTCATCAACGTGATTATAATTGATCCTCTAGAGACCATGAGTGTCTGTTCATAATTTTAATGGCAATCCATTGAATAGTTGTTGAGATATTTCAGTCTGGACCAAAGTGGTGCACCGACAGACTTTGAGACACGCCGCATGGCTTAACATACACTACTCGAACTTGATAGATATTCACAAAATACTCTCAATAACAATGCACATACAGTGCAATATTGTTTGGGATTGACACATACAGTTACACAGGCACAAAATCTAATCGTATTTCAATTGCATTTTCTTTCTCCCCATTTCTAGCCTATTAATCTCATCAGTCAAGACGCGTCTCCAAGACTGCAATCAGTCCCAACTTTGACATTTTGGATTCAGAAGCTTTTCCCATCAGTGAATTGTGGGGCTAAAAGATTAGATAAGAGCTGTTGTCTCTTTTTATCAGTGTCAGAAACAAACAACATCCAAACGTATAGATTGTTTGCCTGCTGGCATGGAAGTAATTGGCGCTAGCCCAGTTTTCAGCTGCTTCTACGTCTCGAATCATGCTACATATTACTGTACGTTGGTTATGTAACTCAAAGACAGAACAGTACATTTGGACAAAGTATATCTCCTCGTTTAGGGAAGGCTTGAAAATAATAACTAGGGAAGGTACACTGTTGTTTTATTGTATCCAGTAGGCCTTTATCCTCCATCACGGCTGGTCTGTCTTCTATGTGGCTAGTTCATAGTGAACCAGAGCGTCACCGCATTAATGATGCTTCCTGACCACTGCCTCCATTTCTTTGTCCTGCCTTTAATTCACCGTGACAGTCAGTCGTGGTGTAATGTGACTCGGTGTGTTGCACATGTGCAATCTCCAAAACAGCACCTCAGACACACAAACATAAACAAAACACGTAACACCTCAACCTCGGCAGCCAACACACCTAATGAGTAAACCGACGGTGACGGGGCCTCCGCGGACAAGTCTGGCAAAATGAACAGCATCTGATGAGCAGATGTGTGATTTTTTGTTGTTGTTGTTCCCACTAAAGAGTGCTGACAGAGAGCTCGGTGGCAGGGTTGAAACGAGCACAGTGTGTGTTGTGTCCCCGGCGTGCATTGTGCTGCACGTATACCGCCGATCCTGGCCTGAATATTTATAGTCTATCGTGTGTTCGTCTGTGTGTGTGAACGGGAAAGTCAGTGTGGATCTGCGAGCCCTGCAGGGGTGTGAGGCAAGAAGCAGCAAGAGGCAGAAAATCCCCGCTGCCTTTGGATTAGTGTCAGCGAGCAGGAAGCCAGGCACCGTGCTACATGTGCACTCTCCTAAAGTCACTCCTGGTAGGATTATTTTATTTATTTTATGTCACTTTTCTGTCCAGGTTTTGGAAAATAACACTTCTTATTTAGCCACTTTTTTTGATATTCCCTTTAATCAGTGTTGATTAGCGTAAAAACAAGGATGTGTTGATGTGAGTCATTTGATCAGATTGGTAATTGCTGTAAAATTACAGTGATTTGTTGAAATTGCACACACACACACACACACACAGACACACACACACACACACACACACACACACACAACATGTCGCATTTGTCACGGTTCAAACTTCAAAATTGTAGCGATGCGTTAATCCTGCAAAAATCTGCATGGGGGGATTTTAAAAAACTTCCTGAGGGGCCTGTAAACATTTGTGTCCCGCTGCTGACGGTGACTTCTCGTTCTCCCAACGCGCCGCACAAACACCGCCGTGATAACCAAGAACGTCCAAAATCTTTAACAAAGGAAGGTCAAAGTCATGTCTGTGATAACTCCGTCTAAGAAGCGCGCTCCGTTGTCCTCAGACAGCGTTGGGGCGTCTTCTGAAGACAAATGAACAGGTGATTTGCCCGTGAGGCTCTCGTTGGTGCTTTGATGATGATAGTTTTTAAAGCACTTGTGACGCACAGATCAGAAGGAGATTTAGATGAGAGTATTAACAAAAACACTTCAGTGTCGGGGAAGGATGTTCTCATGAGAGGGAGAGCTTAAGTGCAAACTGTCGTAATCGTGCAGTTTTAGTTAAAGAGGGTGAAGGGTGAGGTGACAGATTTCCACCTGTAGCAGACCAAGAAGGTGCCGAGCTGAATAAGTAGTCGCATGCGATTAGAAAGCAGAGCACGAAAGACGTCAGTCCTAAAATCATGAGCTTGTGGTGAGGCGTCATTGGCAAAGACATGCCTTATTGCACCAGTACATCATTCAGACTGTTTAAGATGTCGGTGTCGCCGTATGTCCACATCTCAACACACAAGTTGCTGATTAGAATGATATTGGCTTAGTTTTATAGCACTAATTACCACCTTGTTGCCACATGAACACTGTTACTATATACACGACGATATACACGACATCATATTAAACATCACACACACACTCGCCTCGGCCGATAAGAACTGTGTTGTATAAAAACACATTTGTCCTTTGACTGCCTTGTAGAAAAGATTCGTCACCTCAGAGGTCGCAGGAGGCCGCGGGGTTGATGTGCGGGCGATAACGATAACGAGTAATGAGAAGCTGTTATGTCTCTTGTCCCATTGTTACAGCTGTAACCTGTTTGCCCCTTTGACGAGTTTGTTCCACTCCGAGCTCCAGAAACGTTACCGCTCTGTGTAGAGTCACGACTAAAAAGCCAAAGCTGTGCATGGGTGACGTTCTGTTGGATGACCCTCAATCATTGTGAAAGCAGGTGCAGATGCACGAGGCTGATGTCCGCTCGCATGCAGCCATGAATACAGATATAGTGGACTTAAAACCTGGCAGCAGTGGCGCAGTTTCACCTGCTGTCTGCACCGCAGAGGTCTTCCACGAACACCTGAGCGGCTCCACTTTTTCACTGACATTATGCTCAGCTGTGGTTATTTATAGCTGCAATATTGGCATTCATTTATCACTCCATTGTGGGCAGCGCTATTTAAATGGTCACCATCAAAATGTGGGAAAGCTAATAAAAACGTCAGCTCACAGACACCCAGTTTGTTCATACAGACAATCTTCGAATGTCTTTTTCAGTCAATTTTTACTTGCCCCTATACAAATTGTTCTAAAGTTAATCGACACTTTTTCTAAATGAATCTGGAGTTTTGCCTTGACATGCTCGCTTGCACTTAAGCTCATAAACGTTGTCTTTACCCGCCGCCATTTTCTCGCGAGTGCCCGACTGTCACCGAGCATTTGCAACTCTCAACAGATATGAAAAGGAAGCAAGATGGCTCACTCTTTAGCTACTTCCATCATCAGCTGTGATTAATCTAAGTGAGTTGCTAGATTCACTAGCCCAAAGTGGCATTTGACTTGCCCCGGGCAAGCGGGCAATCCTTACTATTGAGCCCTGCGAGGAGCCTAATGTCACATGACACCTGCCACTTGCTTAAAGGAGTGTTTACCATCAATGGGTAACACATGTTTCACTTTCACTGTCATAGTTTTGTTGTTATTTTTCATAATATAGCGATGTAGAAAGATGATGTCTGCATTTTTAATCCCACCCTAGGTTACTAAGTTTTGATTGGTTATTTATTTTTCTGGCAGTTGAAATGAGCTGTTAAAAAGGGACAAAATACGGCGTAAACACAACTTTTCGGTGCTAGTGCACATACATGTGGGTATCCGGGTGCCTTAACATCCCACAAACCGTAAAATAAGACAACCAGTCAGTTCTTTGAGGGCCGCCTCAGCCAGAAAACATGTGATTCAAAAAGCCAATCAGATGCGGCTCCCCTTGTCACATGCAGGCTCATCAGAATATACCGCCACCCATGGCGGAAGAAATACCTTTGCAAAAGTGGACAATATTCTTCTCGCGAGCAAATCTGGGTGAGCTGGTCTTTTTCGGGAGGGGGGGGGGGGGCTTAAAGAGACAGGCACTAAAACAGAGTGTTTTCCCATTCAGAGTGAAGTAACTGTTGAGCCATTTGGATTAATTAACTCGTATCGACCCCCTGCAGTTATGTTCATATCACTTCGAGCTTTGGGGCTGTAAAAATCTTCCCACATGTAAGATCGTACCTGCAGCTTCTGTCTCTTCCAGTCTCAACTGGACGCTTTTTTCTGCAAACACCATAATGATTTTATAATGATCTTAAATCCGACCTGACGTAGAACAGCTCCCGGGCGTTTCCACTGTGAGTGGCGATGGCTTCTGGGTGGCAGATGGTTTTGTAGATCTGAACAGGTTTAACTTGGTGCTCTTGGCTTTGCCTGGAGGAGGCGGTGCCCCAAAGTGACGAGGGGCCGTGAGCTGAATGGAGCTCTGCGTGGCACTGAAAACGGAGTCCTGCCTCCTGCCGGGTCACCGAAGTGAAAGGTGTGCAAGCAGCCGACGGGCCAGGTACACGACTTACAAAGAGACAGTCATGGCACAAGAAATAATACCGTGGATTGTCTTGTTTCAGTCTTAGAAGACCAAATAAATGACGTGCTTTACTCTGCATTGTCTGGATATCCGGCCTCACTAGTCAGTTTCCAGGAGTTATTCACCAGAGGCTTGAGGTTTGGGAATGTCCAACATTGACTGTCAGAAGATCCCTGAGGAGACCTTTCTAGATAGTTCTCCTTTATCACAGGTAGGCATTAATGAGAAACTGTCCCCTAGATTTGGGGTGGACTTCTCATCGCTCAAGATTATTGTGTCTTTCGGGAGGATCCTGCATGCAGGGCACACGAGGACACTTGGAAGAGTAAACTCTCTGGAGGTTTTTCCTCTCAGTCAGGGTAGTAACTTCTAAGTGAGTGAAATTTTTGTGTGGCTTTTCAAAAAAAAGTCAAATGAGAGCCCGAAAACGTCGTTGAACAAGGTGTTATTTCAGAGGCGTTTCCTGTGGCCGCTTACACATTTTGGGGGTATAACGTCAAGGTGTCTGGACAGGAAGCTGGATGAACCGCTCAGCTTGTTTGATGAGCACGGACGTTTATGTGCATTGCTGCAGAAATGCATTTAGCAGTTAACCACAACTGCCGTTTTTAGGCTGTTTCTTTCTGTGATTACTTTCATGGTCGGAGTTAGAGACGAGCGTTTTGAGGCTCTCGCATCATCTCCACCCCCAAATGTAATGGTTATGTCTGACAAAAAGCTAAATATTAATTGCATGAGTGTCGGACACAAACACCCGTCCAGCAGCCCGACCTCCACTACTTTGCTTTTTGCCTCTCTACATAAAGAGCACGCTGCTTCCTGCCTTGATGACCATTTTAATAGACTTTCTTTGTTACTAAAATGGGTCTTATCACACAGGACAATTCATTCTGGTGATATAAATTTATAAAACTCGTGGTCAGACCTCGCTCTTTTCCCGTTATTCATCTTCAGTAAACTCTCTAATATTCCAGCCTCTCATTAGACAAAATATTAAGCTTAATGTGTTCCCGTAATATAAAATATCACATGGAGGTGTTTTTAAAGTCTCACGGTTAACTGTGCAGGAACGTCCACGTTGAACCTCAGCAGAGATCCGAGCGTGGGTCAGCTCTCTTAATGTGGCAGCAGCACAAACTTCACGAGCTTTTTTATTGTGTGTGTATTTTGGTGTTATGTTTTATGTTGTAGCGTTTAATGGCCCTGTGCCGCGTTAAACTGTATCCACAAAGGAGGTGCTTTTATGTTGACACAAAGACAACTTTCTTTATTTTTATTTTCATTTCAGCCTCACAATGAAATAGGTGTATAATATTGAGGATATCCTCTGATCGCTCATGATCTCACCTCATGGCTGCACTTCAGTAAATATATCTCTGACACTGTATGTTCTGTGTTTGTACTCGCTTCAATATTGGATTCTATATTTGTCCCCTTGTCATTACAGGTACAGGGTGTTACAATGTAAACAACCACAGGTTTAGCTCTTAAGTCTTAATAAGGGAATTAGATATCAAAAGAAAACACTCCGTATGTTTGTTGTAATTGCCTTGTGCCTGCTGCAGCTCTGATTGCATACATAATGTCTCCGACTCCTGGGAGACTTTGTGGAAATCGTCAAATTATCGAGGTGGAGAATTATACGACAGCTGCTCTATTTAAAAGAGGACGCTTGCCTCTAATAGTCTGCGTCTTAATAAGCACAAATGGCGACGACACAGAGCAAATTATTCTGTGACATGTTTTGCCCTACGGGGGGAGGGGAATAACGTAAACACTTTGCAGAGGAGGAATCTTAATTCGGCCTAAATCAGCATCACAAACACAGCTAGAGAGGAAGGGTATCGTCGGGCCGAGTGCCACTGAGCGGCAGCTTGTGTTTGTTTTTTAAACTTGACCGCTTTTCTCTCTTTGTCACCGCCGTGCGCCTCCTTTTTGTTTCCTTTCAGACCGGCACACCTGCACATCTGCGCTTGGCATACGTTTCCCATGATTCCCCAGGCTTTAACAATTGACAAATTAAATCATTCTTTCCGCTCTTTGGGCACAGATGGTTTGGTCTGCCTGCTTGGAGCCCGGCTTTTACAGCCGACATATGCTGCTTATTTGTATTAATCCCGACGTAACTCTAACGCTGAAGCAGTGATTGCGACTGTCATGAAATTACTTACATTTTGAAGTAAGGTTTTACGGTCTACTGCTTGTGCTTTTCATGCAGATTCTTTGATGCACGTTTGTTCAATAAACAGATGTCTGAGCATATTGAATTTTTTTTTTCTTGTTGTCTTTAGGACATCACGAGAAGTCCTCTTCTGACGTCATCTTTTGTCTCTTTTTTTCTTCTTTTTTTATGGAAATTCTTATTTAGGAATAACCCCTTGAGATGTACCATCTGGTTTTCAAACAATTAGACAAAACATTTAACAAAAACAAAATAACAACAAGATAATAAAACGACAGCAAATAAAAACAACAGACAAACAACAGAGAGTTTGTTCAGTGCTACAATACGAGTGCTTCAACATCTGGAATATGTACATTTGGCCGAATGATGCAACCATAAAAAACACGGAGCCTTCGGCTTGAATATTTGTTATATATCTTCATAGAAATAGAATAGTAGTTGATTCATTCCCATTCAGATTAACAAAGCAGGATGGTCAGAGTGGCGGCCATTTTTGTGTACCTTTGCCATTGCGACTGTTGTATGCGGCTAACTAACGTATAAACTAACTCACTGACTTCAGGTTCTGCAGCTGAGACACCAAACATGCAGTGTAGTCGTAACGTTACGAAGCGTAGAGAGCCAAAGGAAATTAGTCAAATTTAACAACTTTATGCTTCATTCACACACTGTTGTTACCAAAGCAACTGACAACAATCGCCTTTTTATACTGTTCAAGTCAAAAGACCACAGAAAATGTATGTATATGTATATGTATGTATATCTTCAATAGTGAACTGGAACAGGCTGTAAGATGAATATGATACTGTCAGACAAAGTAAAATACAATTATTTAAACAACCTTTGAGCTACTTTAAGGGTGAAACAGACGAGGGAACTGTATGTAAGGGTACAATATTGATAAATGAATAACTAAAACCTGTATGAAAGTACTGTAGTATTCTACTGTGTACAACAGGCCTCAGACCTACCCCCTCTCTGGGTGCTTCAGGGGGAGTTGCTGCTTAATGACCCTGATGATTTTCTTAAGTGTGATGCATCTTGGCCCAACCTCTGGGTGGGAAAAGGAAAATATGCACAGAACCAGTCTGTCCGCTCCATTTTCAGGGTTCCATTTTCTCAAGAATGATGACAGATTTGCATCCGTTTCCTGTTTCTCTCCCTCTCTGCTGCAGCGCTGCCGGTTACAGGGAGGAGGATCACCCTCCCCACCTCCCCCACCTCATCTCTGGAAATCGCAGCGAGCAAGCAAAACATTGTGACTGGTTCACCTCGAGCACGAGCGGAGACTGGAATAAAAATGAAAAAAGCAACAACGACCCGGACGGGACCTCGGCACTTGGAACAAGTGGGAGCTGCTGTGACATCGGTAAAGAAACCCCGGAGGGTTGAGACTGGAGTTGGTGAATGAGTAAGTCGTGGCCCAAAATGATTGCCTTAATTACTACGCATATACAGATGTACGAAGTGATGAAACACAAGAGACTTATAGTTCAGAGTTCAAAAGTTGTTTTTCTTTACATGTGGGAAAAAAAAAGTGTCTTGTAAGGAACAGATGTGAATATTTTAATATGATAGAGATAACGTTTGGTTGTAACGTCGACATAATGTTTTAGTTGGGTCGGCTTCGTTAGGTGTCATCGGTTACTAAAGTGGTGAGTTTGCTCTCTGCTCATGCGCAGTCAGCAGTGCGACTTAATCTATTTTTTATCTCGTTTCATATTGTCAACCAAACAAGGCTGGCCTGAGTCGCTCACTCAAACGCTGGCGACAAAACTCTTAATTCACATGGTGTCATAACACATGGAAATCCTCATTCAGACGGTGTATAGAGGGCTGGGAGGGAAATACGAGACATATATACATATATATATATATATACATATATATATATGTATATATATATTGACTGGCTCAATGCGACCCACTGAAATATATCAGAAGAATATCCTCTTACATTAAGATCCACTTACACTAAAGCAAAGATGTCAGGCACATAAACACCATCATAAATATCTGCCACACTCACTTTCTATCAGAGGGGCAGCGGGTGAACCTCGCCGGGCTTTCACCGTCAAGACGAAATACCTTTAGGTTGTTTTCCTCAGATGCAAATTTAGAGCTGACCAGCTGCTTTGTTGATATGTTTTCACTTTAACTGTATGCAAAAGTAACATGGACGTGTGTTATATATTTTTTTAAACCTAGCCTTGATAATTACATAACCAAAGGTGAAACCCTGAATTTATTGTATGTTGTGGACTTCTGGAAAATGTTGTGATAGATTGCACACTGAATAGGGAAAAAAAAAATGTAAATACCCGACATTTATACTTGTGTGTCCTACGATGTGTTGCAGATAAGAGTAATTTGAGACTTTATACTTTCTTTGACTGTTATGAGCATCAACCATAATCACCCGTGTTCGGTTCGTCCTCGCTGATACAATCACGTTGTTGTGAATGCTGCTCCAACATCCTTCATCCATCTTGTTAGTTGTTTTTATTCTTCTTTCTTTTATTTATATATATTTTTTTTACATACTGCACATTAAAAATCAACCTATTCATTCATTTGACGTACTCAAACATGAGGTTTGTGCAGTTTTGTCAGAGAAGCAGTGGATTTTGTTACGTCTCTTAGACCTGCCATGTTGCCCCGTGAATGAAATGATTAGAAGTTGCCAGTATTTTAGCCTTTGGAAGTAGTATAAATATATATATCACATATTTTAATGAAGACTATGCTTTATTTTCCTACATTTCCCTTAAATACTGTGTTAGCTATAATTGCATTAGAGCTCTGGATCTACGTGTCTTTTCCCTCTACTCCTAAAGAAAATCCAAAGTTCACAGTTTTGCTTCTTTTTTGTCCTGAAAGTTTGTATCTGTAATTACCTCAATAATATATCCCTCAGAAAAGCTGTTTACTGAATGTTCCAGATGTTTCCTTAGTATCAGAAAAAAAGACTTGCAAAATAACCACAATAGTTTTGAAATAGACGTCAATAGTTTACTTGGGAAATCCTTATGGGAGGATGTTTTTATTGGGAAGTTTTTCATTTCCGCGTACCAAAAGTTTAAACAGGAACACCAGAATAATCTGCACATTGTTCTTTAAAGAGTTACATGACGATAAGAGTAAGACATGATGAATCTAAATTGAATGACAGTGGATTATAATATCAGGTTGGACTGTAGTTTTCACTTACATGTCACTTACATTGTCTTACCTTTAACCCCTCCACTTCCAGTCTTTATGCTAAGCTAAGCTAATAGGCTGCTGGCTGTAGAGACATATTTACTGTACGGACATGAGAGTGGTGTGGTTTCTGTTGGCCAACTGGCCATAAGACTGAGAACCAGCGTGTTTACCCAGACGTTTAAAAGGTCCAGTCTGTGGGATTGAGCTTAGATTTCTGTTTGATAACCAGTTGGTTTACATCAAATTTATTGATATTCATTACATTTTCTCATTCATTGTTGATATTTTTTTCCTCCACCGTATGATTAGACACTTTTTCTGATGACAAACTGTGGCTAATTCAGAAAAACAGAGTTCAGAAAATCCCCTAAATCCTGCCCACTGGACCTTTGAGAGATACTTTAAATGACAATATAACCAGTATAACTGTCTGTAGATATATATTTTCAGAAGTGATTTTTATTACACTAATCTTGTCAGATCACGAGCCCCAAGCACAAGCTGTTCCAGGACCTGAGGGGCTCGGGCCGGCAGAGATCTCAGCTCTGACCTGGAGTTCTGATTTGGGAACAGTCGGTCAGGGGTGGGGGGGGCGGCCTGAATGTTGGCTCCCATAAAGATCTGAGATGTAGCAAGCCCAGATGCACAACTATCATATACCAACAGCCAACAGTAGCCAGAAGCTGCGCTGCTGTAACAGACACAGATGAATTTGTGGGAGACGAATTTAATCTATCTAGCGACACGTTCAGCTAAAGTTGGGTATTATCACGAAGCAGCACAAAAGACGCTAAGCCAAAGAGTAGTATTTGCCCACAGGTTATCGGAGAGAACGAGAACAGGATCAGGCTGATTGATCCTCCAGGCAACACATCCAATCACGCAGAACAAACAAGCACCAAAGGAGACTGAAGGGAAATCTGTTTAACTGGACAGCCTCTAACCCATTTCCTCATTCTATGAATTAAAAATCATTTATGTGGTTCGAGGCTGCAATTATGTCAAGTTCACTTGAAGCTGCTTTTATCAGGAGATCAGCAGCAACCCGGAGAAGGGCAGTGTGCTGTAATGTAGGAAGCAGGGAAGATAATAAAGGTCGATTTTTAAGCAGATTGAAATAGTACAGGAAGAAAAGTAATTTACCCTCGTGTGTGAGCTGAATGAGAATAAGAAAAGGTCGTAATCCACATTTATCCACACGGATATTTCTCACGAGGTCATCCGGTTGGAATGAGTGGGAAAAGATTAGTCGGAAATATCTAACACAAGAAGACTAAACAACAAATCACAGTTTTCTCTGCTGCTGAATAGTAATAACGTCTGTGATGCTGTCGTGATTCAGCCAATGACCTGCCGGGAGGTCAACATTAGATAATACACGAAACAAGGTGAGAGAATGTTTTAATATGATCACCTCCGGGTTGGAAAACTCAGCAGGGACTATACGTATAATATGTTGAGCTAAAGTCAGTGTCACAGCTACTGACCAGAGGAGATTCCCCCAACGCAGTTTAACTTATTTCAAAAGGAAATTCTTGTTGGCGATTTCTATCACGTTAAGGACTATCTCGGCGTTCACATCGTGAGAAACAGCTTCTCTGTTGAAGCTCATGTATATTTCTGAGGCCTAAACGACTCTGAGACTCAAATCCTCTGAGCTCTCCACAGAGCGGCTATAGGCAAGATTAACTTTAAGATGAATGCCTCCCCAAATCAATAGCAAAAGGATTCCTTCTAAAACAACAACAACAACAACCAATTGACCACAGATCTAAAGCCTCGCAGAGCAGCCCAGTGTGATTTAGTGATGTACTACATTTTATGCTGCTTTCAGTGTTGCCAGATTTGACACAAAACTGTCCCATTTCAGTTCCATGTATAAAACAGGTGCTAGGAAGCAGCCTCAGGGTTGTATTTTTACAATTAGGCAAACCCCAAACCAGCCAAAACAAGGTTTTAATAATGAAAAAGGAGCGATCGAACATTTAAATACTAACTTCTAATAAGAGTTGTAACCTTTTGCAGGTCATTTATCACAGAGGTACGACCAGATAGTAACTTAAAGTTACAATCTTGAAGATCTCCACTTTGTCTCTCCGATGGCGATAAGCGGTACATGAAGGTGTGTTTTGGGATCTCACTTCCCAGAGATCAAAACCATGTCGAGAATTCCTGGGAATGACGGCCAACAGACACCCAAGTTCGTAAAACTGCAAATGCTCAACAACCATTGTGTTACCTCCATAGAAATAGAATAGGAGTAGAACGGACATTGAACTGTTCTCCGTGGTCATGTGACTAGTGCAAAAGAAAATGGCGTTTGTTGTTAGTTGTTAGATGACAACACACGTCAGTAAAGTAAAGTGTAGTTGCAGCTCGCCGGGAAAGAGCGGACGCAGCTCTGGAGACGGATAGCCGGCTCCTTTTCCGTAACCAGTGTAGCATTACAGCATGGGGGAATTAGCAACCTGGCTGACTAGCCAGCTAACCGCTAGTTAACTATTTAGCTTGTTAATTCCACCATGCTGTAATGCTACACTGGTTACAGAAAGTCGGTCGTAATGGCAACGGTTTGGACCATCCTGCTACTTTAATATGAATGAGAATGTCTGTTCTACTACTATTCTATTTCTATTACCTCATTCAGCGATGGACAATGACTTGACAGACATTTATCTTAAAGAAAATTTTAAATATTATTACATTAACTTGGAAATAAAAGGTTGTACCTAGTTGTTGTGAGCGGAAATTACATTTGTTTTTATTGATCATCTGTTATCCATCGCTACTAAAATAGTCACAGATGGTACAAAAATTGTCCCAAATCATCCCAAGCCGCCCAAGACAATTTGTTTTCTGCCCAATTAAATAAAAAGTGGCCAAACTGGATGGAAGACCGCCCAATCTGGCAACACTGACTGCCTTTGCCCGCAGTGATCAGGATGGATATGTTGGTACAAAACCAACTGTTAACACATCGGAGTTTGTGAACTGAATTTGGTTTAAAAGAAATCTCACTTTTAATGTTTCTTGTCTCCAGCAGCTGAGGGGCATCTTAAACAACAACAACCTGGCTAAGCCCAATATCTTCACATTGCACACAAGCAGCACTGTCGACGTTTCGGTATGGCTCTGTTTGGCATCACGTACCACAGATATATACATAAAAGAAGAGTATCGCATTAGTCTGAGGATGAAGACTTGAGTGTTTACTGTAACATCCACAGTGTTAAATAACACCAGGAACCCGTTTTATGTCTTAATCTCCTCATAAACAAGGCGGCTTATGAGCAGCGCTGCAAAACTGTTGGACAGTGACGCAGTTTGTGTTTGTTTCTTGCAGGATATTATGTGACTGACTGGATTTTGGGGTTGTTTTTTGCACCAGCTGCCTCCTGCAGAACAGTATGAACGCTCTTTGGTGCAAACACAATGATTGTTAGTGTTTGCCTGGTTACGTCTCAGATAGGAGGGAAATAAAATGCTTTGCAGAATCCATACGTGTTGGCTGAAAAGGCCTCGGTCTCCACAGATAACGTCAGCTGAAACTACTCGGTTAATAACAGGGTTACCACTTGTCGTCCTTTTGATGGTGATTAGAACATGGCACATTCTGAGATTATGGGATTGATTAAATGATAATAGCCTTCATTAGCTTAAACATTAAACATAAATTTGACTTTGGTATTTTTGGGAACACCTTTCTTTTTTCTGGCTCAGTGTACCAGAGACAGAATATTTTATGCTAATTAAAGAAGACAAATTATTTTGCTGAAGTGCTAATCGCTAGAAGGGAATTAGCATTTCCAGCTGTTGAATGACGACTGCAGAGTTGACACAGTGTAGTGTGTGTGTGTGTGTTACAAACACACACACAGACAGATTGTTATTCGAATAAAACAAGCTGTCTGAATACATCTCTTCGAGCTGTGGGAGACTAGGATAAAGAAATTATATTTAACCCATTTTTTTGACATTTTACCGACAAGGCAATTAATCGACAATATAATTGTCAGATTAATCAATAACAAAAACGATCGTTAATTGCGGCCCTAACTGCAAACAGCAGGAATGTTAGGACATTATGTCATCTCTTCATGCTGTGTGATAAATGTGCTTTGCTCTGTGATATGTCTCTTTTTTTTTGGGATGTAAAACGTTCAATGCCCTGGGAGCGCCGCACGCTGCGACATAAGAACACACGTGGGAACAAAACAAAACACGAGCACACGACGAAAACGTCTTCGACCAATTCGTCAATACAGCATTTAGGAAAACAGGTGGAAAGAAATAAAACACAATTGGAAAGCAGAACATGTTTGGTTGTTTTTTTCTGGATTTGCAGCTCGTTTTATTTCGTTGCACTTTGTTGTTTTTGTCTATTTTCATTCGTCTTCTTTACTTGCAGCGCGTTGAGATCTCAGGATCGCTGTGAATCCTGCATCAAACGTATGAACCAACAGTCTGCCGACAGTCGTAAAGAAGCACATGCTCCTTTTGGAAAGCACAGTACTTTAGCCTGTTTAGACCGGTTACTACGGTCACACTTGGTAACCGCAGCAGATCTTTTGTCATGCAGTGAATGGCACAAGTCCAAGAATCATTGCATGTTTTTGACTCATACAATATGTAAACGGTCGTTTTGTTTTGTTTTGACACAGGATTTGTCTCCGATTCATCAATCTGTCTGATCATTTTACTGTAGTTTGTGAACTTGGTGAAGGAGGGCCGCTGTGTGCTTAATAAAAGAATGAAGCACACAAACAAGGACGAATCATACAAATGAAAGAACATATTAAGATGCGAGTTTGACAGGACGAGGATGGGATTCAAACCCATAATAATCAGGTGTCTATGCAAGCTGGTGCAGTTTGGTCAGCCAAGGCCACGGTCACATTTCTACGGTGGTTATAATTCAGTATATCTACATTAGTCATTATGATTCTCACCATCATCTCACCTGCAGAGACGCAAACTATCTATCTGCACAGATGCAGCGTGGGTAGTCGCAGACAATACATACTGGTTGGGGTTTTTTTTTGGCGACGATGGCAGTGGCGGGGAAAAAAAAGGGGGCGGCATTTGTTGTAATGTTACTGCTTCGCGTTTGTGTACGCTAAATATTCAAACTGTTCTTTTGCCGCTGCCTCGTCGAATCGCGACAAAAAACAAAGGAAGGGAAACGGATCAGCGAAGGGAAGCTGACGGTATCTATTAATGAACATGTAAAATATTTCTACAGTTCAGGTGTTGAGAAATATCCATGTGAGCTTTTGGCCAGCCTTGCTTTTATTCTGCATGATGCTTTGTTTTGAGAAAAATGCATCCTAACCCAAGGTATGTTTATATTCTCTCTCTCTCTCTCTCTCTCTCTCTCTCTCTCTCTCTTTCTCTCTCTCTCTCTCTCTTTGGAGCTCGTCACTTCTGACCTTAATTCTCTCTATATATTTATTTTTGTTTTCGTTTTCTTCTTTGTTTTATTTTTTGGTAAACCTTCCAACTTCTGGATTTTCTACATTCATAACATTTTGTAGACAGCAATATGAGATGTGATTGAAAAATGGAATATGTGCAATGTTGATTAAAGAAAAATATAATATATTCAATAAAAATTCAGAAAGCAGAAGTGGTTTTGAAGATGTGTTATTTTTGTTGTTGGAAGTGAACTGCCGATGACTTGAATCCAGTTTGGGGGCCACTTCTCACCGTAACACACGCTTACTTTTTCATCCGCTGTGTCAGCAGGGGCCGAGTGTCACAGTGCGTCAGGACGTTCCCATCCGGTGGCCTTTTACGGTGGTTGCGTTTGAAACTCGATGCCCGGGCCGTTCGTGTTCGACACCATTTAAATATTTTAAATGGGGTCTGTTGTGGTGCAATTACTTGACTCTTGGATAAACACCAGTTCATCCATCATGCTGGTGATTGACGGACACACGGCAGCCGGATTGTGCCTCCTCGCTGCAAAACACACACACACACACAAAGTCCCGACAACATTATGTATCATCTTTCATGCTCCACAAAGCTTTGAGAAACTAAATGGAGTTTTTTTCATGAGTTCGTTGTGCACGACAGCGACCCTGAAAGGTCGACGTACGACTCTGGGATCGGGTCACGGAGAAAGAGAATTAGACCAGCGTTGGAGATATTTATAGTAGCTCACCCTTTACGCTGTCTCCACTAAACAAGGCAAGGTACACGAGGTCCATCCTACACAATCACGGGAACACGTGCGCACGCACAAACACACGCGGCCGACCGGCTCGTTCAGACGACCGCCGACTCATCGCGAGCGACCCTGAAGAAGCAGCGATGCGGAACGTGTCGCCGGCCGTTTAGCTCTTGTGGTTGTGCGCGTGCATAAACTATGAATGTGAACAAACGAGCCGCCAGGCTGAGATAGCAGCAGAACATCTGTTACCTCGTTGGAGTTCTCTGTGTGCTCTGCTATAAATTCATATGTTGTATTCTTGTTTGACACAAGTATTTTTATTTTATTTTTTCTAATCTGGATTGAAATTAAATTGCCGGTGGTTTGTGTGTTTTCCATTGTAACATTCTGAGGCAGGCATAAAAAAACAACCCTCCCAGCATGCACCGGGGGACAGACGGATGACCATAATTATCATTGTATGTGTTTTCTTGCATTGTTAACGGTGTTATTGTGATTTATATTGTGTTCTAAAATGTTTCCACTGTTTCCATACTTGTATTGTTTAGAATCGCGGACAGACCATGAGTGGTGCTGTGCGAACAATTGTTACATTGTGCTCCACAATAGAAGTGCGGGCTGAATCCAAAGGTTGGTGACTACTGTTATCCTCAGTCTGGTCAGAGAGGTAATGTGAGAAAACAATACTGCACTCTAACAAATGTACATTTTAAAGCCTTTGCACAACGGGGCCGTGACGAATAAACAACACAAAAATGAGCCTGTGAATATTTTGCATTAAAACTATTCATAGCGATGCAAATTTGCGACAGTTGCAGCACTTTTTCAATAGAAAAGTTGGAATAGATAAGCCACAGTCAGCCATTTTATTGAGCTTCCTTTTAGCGAAATGCTCTGAGAGAATTCCCCTCTGCTAAACAGCTACGCAGTGTACATGTCTAGGGCTTTTATTGTGAAAGGGGAGAGCGGAAGGAGTGGATCTGCGCTGCCTTTGTCAGGGTCGATAGGAGCAATAAAATTTCCCGTCACAACGTGATTGGTTGATGAGTTTATCCCCAATTTAAAAGCACCTGTGTGAAAGTACTCATGACAGAATAACAGCTCGAAAAGGCCTTTAAAAGGGAAGAATGGAGTCATGTTGATTCAACTTGTTTTTTGTACATTTGGGGCGGAAGCAAAACGCCTCATGTTCTTAATATAATCATAAACTTTACATGCAGATAGACGGAGTGCGGCCTCGTCACCGTCTCCGCTCCACAGCTCCTGTTGCCTCAGTCAGCGTCTGCTGCGGTCTACCAGGAAAAGGCCGCCATCACTCAGAGGTGTAAGACAACACCTGACAGGGAACAATGTCTCGCCACGTGGTCGGAGGCTGCTCTCGTACATTCATGCCGGTGAGTTCGGCGTCCGCCGCTTCCCCCTCTGGGAGGAAACCCAACGCCGCCGTACTGTACGCCGCTGGGCCCTGAAACCCAATCGCCCAAATCCCAAAAAGGAACCCGCCCCTCTCCTTTACAAACAACGCTCCTGTCGCAGGGCCGCGGAGTCGGAAAAGTTGTCGGCCACTATTGTGCTCGCCGGCACGGACAAACTGCTCTTATACATGCAGAAAATGTCAGCAGGCCTTCTGCCAGACAAATAAAGCACGACTCGGGCCAGTGACCTCCCCAGGGGAACATTTACCAGCTTCTGCACTTAGATCCAGTGGAGCTGACCTTGGACCTACTCCCCTGGCCAACGCCTTTCACTTCTCAATTTATTAGGTTTGACAGTCAACGACATTGGATAGATGTGTTGTCAAGGATAGATATAGCATTTAACAGTACTGCTATAAAAATTAAATATGTCTAAGATAGATAGATAGATAGATAGATAGATAGATAGATAGATAGATAGATAGAAGTGGTTAGTTTTAGTGACAAAAGTTTTCTAATATTCAATAAAAAATGCGATCAGGGATCTCAAAAAGTTTTATTTGCTCCCTTTATTCTTTTGTGCTGATCTGTGACTAATCCGTGATACGATCCGCCAGACAGACGACAGATAGATAGATGCAAACAAACCACATAATAAGATCAATTATCAGGAAGTGTGAGCCGGTAAAACAGACAAGAAGCAGCAGCACGATCCCAAATACACCAAGTTACATCAAAACATCAGTGGTTTCCATTGGATTTATCTCACGGCCCAACAGCTGCTTTGAAGTCGTGAGGCTTAAGCAGCTTGTTAGTTTTCAAATCTTCCTGCACACAAAAAGTGAGAATAAATCAGGGTTTGGGTTGTCTGGATAAGGTGTTATTAATCTGATAAGACTGTCCTGAGTGTGGATTCAATCCTAATGTGCTTCACTTCTCACAGCTTTCTTAAAAAAACAGCAAAGAAGTGGATGCTGTCAGAAGTCTTTTTTATGGTTTAAAAACTGTCTCGTCCACATATTCATGATGCTTCAATGTTTATGCTTTCTTTCCTGCGACAGAACCTTTCTGAGGTTCAATATTTTCAAAAGACAGGAAGTGCCAGCCGTTGTCAAAAATGGCAAATCTGAGACGCACTTGGCCCGGAATAGAGCGTCTGCCTGATCCTCATCCGTCTCCGACACCGCGCGGTGTGAGAATGGAAGGGGCATCGAGGGGTCACGGTCTGGTCTGGCATTTGCACTCTTCAGGTCCGGGACCTCCCACAGCGTGTAAGTGTACCCTACCTTGACCGTCATCGCCGCGTTCTCCAAGGTAAGGTTGGAGGGACGGCGAGGGGGAGTCTATTTCTGTTTGGACACCAAAAACTCTCTGCTCGTGTGGCGTAAAGTGACCAAACAGGTGACTGAGTGAGTCCTTCTTCTTCAGCCGCCGCCGCCGGAGTAGCTGATACCGCCTGAAGAGAGAGAAGACACGAGGCGGTGATCTCACTGACATCTGAATCAGTCATGTGATCCGTCATGTGATCCGTCATGTGATCCGTCACGTGATCAGTCACGTGATCCATGAGGAGCGGGGGGGAGCGGAGAGGGGAGAATTGTTTCAGTGTTGAGAAGCACTTGGGTGAAGTGTATGGAGGGGGGGGGGGGATTTTGGTTTGTTGTCATGGTAACAGGCAGTGTGGTCTGTAAAACACATCCCTGTAGCACAGAGACTCGGATCCAGCGGCTCCTCGCAGCACAAGCTCCCCTCCTCCATTTTGAACGTGGGAACGCCGATTGTGTTGCAAATGTTTTCGTGATTCGTGATGCTCCGACATCATATGAGACACACACATACACACACATACACACACACGCACACGCACACACACAGATCAGCAGAAGGGGGATCCAGTTTCACATGTAGAACTGGGCTGTAGTACTATCAGGGTGTGTGCATGTAGGCTTCACAAATGGGAGGTGAGTCACCGAATTGTTGCTGCAGGGGAGCGCAGTGAGGAACTCGTTTTCTTTTTATGGCGTGTGGGATTTCAGTGCAACCATGTGTGAAGGTGAGAGGAAAAAAAACTAAAATCAACAACAGAAACATTTACTGTAAAGGGTGATACCCGAATCATGTCGGATTGTGACGGTCTGAGGATTTAAACCACATAAACAGCGCTGGGAATAGTTTCCGTGACTTGTAGATGCAATTAACTTGTCATGTTACCGCCATTATGTATTCTGATTACAGATACTCCAAGAGATAATTTCCTCATGCCATTTAAACAGTGGCAGTAGGCAGTTGTGCAGAAGAAACACTGTGTCTCTGCAGGCCTGGTTAAATCCTGCAGGACTAAAATCAGCAGCATCCAAACATTTATCTTGCTTATTTTTGTTTTTTATGAGGGATAATAGAGGTGTAAGGAAATATGGAAGGCATTTTCATTATATTATCTGTGCAAGGAAATATTTAAAATATATTAACGCTGAGTCGGGGAAACTCCATACCAGACTGAGAGGCAATTAGTAACTGAAGTCTCAATTACGTGACTTGATTTTCTATATCTCTCACCTCAGCTTGTAGTTTTAACAGGTTCTGCCGACTGAAGCCGATGCGAAAGTGTCTTAAAACGTCCATTCTCTCTAGTGTCCATCAGGGGGCGACTCCTCTGGTTGTATAGAAGTCTATGAGAAAATGACTCTACTTCTCTCTTGATTTATTACCTCAGTAAACATTGTAAACATGAGTTTATGGTCTCAATCTCTAGTTTCAAGTCTTCTTCAATACAGCATGATGTTCATTTAGTACATTATGGTCCATTTAGAGTCAAACAGACCATAAAGCAGGGGATGCTTTAGGGCGGGGCTACTGTGATTGACAGGTCGCTGCCGCTACCAGAGACGTAGACATCACTCCTCCGCATTCCAAATATGGTAAATTCTGTTTACCGGTTGCAAAAACAACAACATGGCAATGGCCGTAATGCAAGATGGCGACGCCGAACTCAAGGCTCCAAAACATCAGTTCTCAAACCAACGAGTGACGTCACGATGACTACGTCCACTTCTTATATTCAGTCTCTGGATTTGAATGCAGAAACTTAGGTATGGTCATAATGTTGGACATTTTTAGGATGTTTTACTTTGTCTAAAGTATTTCAGATAGAAACATAAGTACATTAAATAAAGGACTTATTGTTACACCACAGCAATGAAAGTGAGGAGCTTGCATGTTCTCCCCTTGATTGTGTAGATTTCCTGCTACAGTCCAAAGACACGCAGGTTAAGTGAATTGATTGTTTGTCTATATGTTGTGTGTGACAGCCAGGCCACCCTTTAATCATCCTACTCAGTGTGAGCTCCCCCCACCACCCTGAACAGGATCTCAATGATAGACTGATGAAAGAAAAGAAACATATACCTCTCATTTAAAGGCTTGACTTTTAAGACTGCAAACGGAAAAATAACCTTCCAACTGACAGAATTAGGATTAACTTTAGGATGGGATAGGAAGGGGGGGATTACAGCGTGGAATCAGAAACATACAGAGGGTTTAGGTTACGGTTTAAATGTTGTCAGTGGAGGTCGTGAGACGTGTAGCGTTGTTTGTGTGTTTCATGGAGGAGAGAGACGCCTTGTTTGTCTGCGGAGATGTTGGACTCGCCACTTTTGAATCTGACAAAACACTTCTGTGCGAATGCAGCGAACAGAGAGACTGAGAGGCAACCTGCACTATCACACACACGTTATCCTTCAAGGCACACGCCAGAAAAACAACACACTCTCCACCTCACACACACACACACACACACACACACACACTGAGGAAAGCAGCATATGCAGACTGCGCCTGCCATTCACTCCTCGCTGTAATCCCTCCGCTGTAGACTGTCAGAAGTGTGCTGTGATTGTCTGTCCGCCTCTGAGCGTGAAGACACACTTTCTCGCTTTCCTTCAAGAAAATGGAGCTAAATTTAGCATCACCTTTTTTTTTGTTTTTGTTAATTCTTGTTTTTTTTCAGCCACAAAAACAGAACACAAATGGCTCGCAGGGAAACAAAAGCCCCCCCCCCCCCCCCCCATCCCCGTTCTGAACGCCACACAGTCTGCGCCTGGGAGCTCAGGCTTTGCATAAAACGAGCATTGATAAATTTAGCAGTGCTTACGTAACTCACGCTCAGTTTGAATCTCACTTGATGAGGCAGAAAAAGACGGCTATTTTTATTTATTTTTTGATTGCGCTAAAACCGCAAAAAACAACAACATGCAACAGCAGTGACGGCAGCGCTTGACAAGGAGCCGGCATGGGGGGGAGTCACTAAACTGACGAATGCTACGCTGTGAAGGTAATGTTATAGAACTGTTTGTCAGAAGTCCCCCCCCCCCCCTCCCCAACCTGCAGCCTCCACATGAACATCCTCAGAGAAGCCGTCAGTCTATTTTGGTGTTACCTGCGTTTAACTTCCACTATGTAGAATAAAAGCTTCTGGTAGAGATTTCCACAAAAAGAATGAAGTGCACATTGTTCATATTCTAAAAAACAATTGTCACCAACGAGTAGTTGTTTTACAAATATCTCTGACAGTAAGAAGAATAAACCCTGTCAGTTGTGCAGGATGTGTTCTTTTCCGTTCACTGCGTCTGGAGGCAAGAAACGCTCAGACGCACCGAAGCGTGTCGGTAAGAGATACCATCAGAGAGTGCGTTAGCCGAGGAGAAACCACCCTGCTTCATTGTGGATGGAGGATTGTGAATCAATCTGAATGGCACAGTCACAGACCCATCTTGTATTAATTCAAGAGAGAGCCGACACACACACACACACACACACACACACACTCCTGATGTGGGTTCTGTATTGGGTGGAGAGGGCAGACGTGGGGGGGCGGGGGAATAAACAGCACCATGGCAAAGCGAATGTCAATTCACCTCATCACCAGGAAGCAATTACCTCTCAAGAGGCTGTTGCTTAGCGGCTTCTCGGCTCCACGGACACATCCAGAGGACTTGAAGGGGGAACATACGGGAAGGCCGTCGCACAATCTCTTCCAATTCTACCACTGGCACAATGACCATCCAGCTGTGCCAAATGTGGATCAGGAGCGAGCGAGAGAGACAGAGATGAGCATAGCACAGGCGGGAGGAATTCTGGGTAAATACAATGCCAATGATAAGCCTTTGGATACTCCTCTGTCCGTTTTGTTTTTTGTCCAACGTGAGCCGACCCTCTGGTGGTTGTGAGTGCGCTGAGCACCAGGTGGACGGAGCGGTTACTTCGCAAAACAGAGTGGTGGAGCAGCAAAGCGGAGCAAGAAGAGCTCGTTTGTTCAGAACACTGTGTTGTGCGACCTATTCTCATACAACGGTTCGTACGTTCTAACCACAGACTGTATATAAGTAGTGGACGTAGTCATCGTGTCGTCACCCAGTTGGTTAGTGGACTGCCGTTATGAAGCCTCGAGTTCTGACAATTTCGCCGTCGCCATCTTTGATTAGGGCCGCAAACCAATAACCAGAAGTGACCATATTCGGAATGCGAAAGAGCGACGTGGAGATTGTGGTTTTGGGTTTAAATAAACGCGGGAGTTACGTGACAAATAAATCAACGTTGACTTCTCGTTCCACACAGGGAACGAACAGCGTAATAATTTCTAGGTGTAGATATGAACTTCGAAAGTATTCAAGGTGAGTTTCAATTCACGTTACTGTTACCCAAAGTGTTTTTGTTTTATCTTGGTTATTAATTTGGGAATGGAGAATAGTGTAATTTTACTGGTATTGGTATTGACCACTAGATTTCTGGTATCGTTACACCCCTGTCTTACCTTAAAGCATCGTGTGGGCAAACAAACTCTGATCTCACAGAGCTTGGGACACATTTTGTGCAGCTAAAACAAATTGTGTTATTAATACACTCACTGTGTTCCGAATGTGCCAGATAAACTTACAGCAATGCAGTGACAGGCGGCCACTCGTGCTTTCTTCCTCTGGACGAGATGTGAAGGACGAGATATGTCAAAGAAGGACAGATGGGAAGCGCAGTCCCTTAAGACCACTTTACTAATTAAGGTCTGATGATATGCGATGTTAAAAATCGCCTCCCCTAGCTATTTTTCACCACATGGGTACACAAGACTCCTGACCTCTGGCTTCCACAGATGCCGTTTGCAAACGACGGGAGGCGTTTAGCTCTGTTTACCCGCCGCACACTCAGCTCTCAGCTCAACACTGTGGATGCAATGCGGCTCTTCTCCGGTTATCGCAATGCTCTTTCAAATAGGAAATGTCAACAGGCCAGAGGAGGTTTCGAATTACTGAGGAGCTTTCTAGCGGAGTACATCTACATGCACACCGCAGCACCAATTACCAGAGAAATCACCTAAATCAGCTTCTATCGATCATGATGTTTACATGGCTTAAAGTTAAGTGGTTTATCTAATAGCACACTTTTATGGATTCAACTATCAATTGGGGTATGCATCGTAAGAAGAGGCAGTTTTCCCATCTTTTCCTCTTCTAAAAACAAAGGTATAGAACTAATCACAAGCTAAAGGTTGGTGGAGACATATGCTGTCGTTACATCATATTTCCGGAGACATAGGGACTGAAAGTGCTTCAGGCTCGAGAGAGTAAGTAGGTCGACAATACACAGAAAGGTGTCTTGCAAAAATAACAGACCAGATGGAGGTGAAGAGTGGCATTTCCTCCACTGAGATGGGAGAGTTATTTTTGGGTGTTCCTAAATCAAAAGTCCCTTTAATTTTTCTGCAAACACGATGGCAGGTCAGCTGGAGTGCTTCCAAGGCTTGGACAGGCATGAGGCTGTTGTATCGTCAGTACAAAAGATGAGCACCTGCGTTCGAAAATATCTGGGTCTCTGATACATGCTCAGACCGTACAATAAAGTGTCCATAACAATACGAGGAGAGGAGTGAAACATGACTTCTAAGATTCACTTCAGGAAGAAGCACCGAGCGTAAACACCAAGCTTATAATTCTGTTGCTTTCCTGTTTATGGAAGATACAAAAATGATGCATTGTAGAAATCGGATTGAACATTCAGCAGTTTGAATCAGTTTCGATTTTTGGTTTCTTTTAGATAAATTAGGTAACTATTGCTCTGTTTTTTTCCCAGCTGCATCGTTGAACATTTTGAATTTGCTTCATTTCTGATTCTCGCCTCTGACTGGCCTCTTCTCTACAGCAGCATTGAGCCTTTAAATGTTTCTGTGCTAAGGAACATTCACTCCCAGGGCGTTAAATACAGATGCTTGGGAAGTGGCCTTTAGAGTCTTAATACCAGCGCACAACGAACACTGAAGCATAAGTAAAGACGCACCAGACTTTCAACTAACCTCAATTTAAACTAGCGCAACATGCCAGCTGATGTCGAAAGGGTCGAGGGGAAGCCTTTGCCGTCTGCATTACCCACGGGCTTTGCTGGTGAGCAGGCGGCAACCTCCTGTTCTGAAAAGTGAAGTCAGTGCTGAAGGGCCTTAAAGCTGCATTCTCTCTAATGTCCACCAGGGGGCGACTCCTCTGGTTGTATAGAAGTCTATGAGAAAATGACTCTACTTCTCTCTTGATTTATTCCCTCAGTAAACTTTGTAAACATGAGTTTATGGTCTCAATCTCTAGTTTCAAGTCTTCTTCAATGCAGCATGATGTTCGTTTAGTAAATGATGGTCCATTTGGAGTCAAACAGACCATAAAGGGGCTACCTTGTGATTGACAGGTTGCTACCAGAGTCGTATCCGGCGTCTCTACGTCATTCCTCCTGATTCGGCGGGGCAGTCACCCAGATACCTGGCAATTTAAATGCTTTCGTCTAATTATTATGTGTGTATTAGGAGATGGGGTCTTGTTTAATTCATGCAGGCATTAAGATATTTGGATGAATTAATGAGGTGAATGCAAGTGGTTCAGACAAGATGATAGAGAAATGTGAAAATACACAACTCTACTACTAACTCTATTAAGAAAATCCAAACTACTCAAGAACACCTTGGCCGAAAAGTTAGAGGTTCTGAAATATTAATGTTTATAAATGATCTACTGTGTACCAAATTACTTATGCAGAAGGTGCAGCAGAGTGTAGATGAAAGGCTGCCCGTGAATATGGATGCTAAGTGGTTTCTAAGAGAGAAACAGAAAACAGTACTTGTTAAAGCCTCACGAGCACCTCTGCAGGTCACCTGACCACCGGTCACCAGTGTCCTAGAAAACAAACACTTCGACTCCTTCACAGCTCTCATAAATCACACATGTGACACTTTAATTAATGTAGGTGTAATACAGAGCTTTCCTTCCAACAGTGTTTAATTTAGAAAGCCCCCCCACCCCCCCATTGACCCCCCCTCACCCCGATATCAGAGAGCGAGAGACGATGACATGCTCACAGTCATCCTGCCCTTGTTCAGGCAGAGCGCTGTGCAACAGAGAGAGAGACACAAGACAGAGAGCAGTGAGACAGGTGGAGACGGAGACAGCGGGGGGGGGAGGGGGGGGGGGGGGGGTGTTGCAGTGAGCTCTGCGCCTGCAGCGGACGTGACCCCTTCCCGTCTAGACAAAAACAAACACCACTACACACCAAGTCCCTGCTGGCTGGAAGCTTTAAATCATGCACATAAACAAATGAGGGCCTTCACTGGTTATTGGGCGACGCAAAGCTCTTCTTACAGAGCGCACACTTCTTTTATTGTTCTTTATTTCTCGCTGCATTTGTGCGTCTCATGAGATAGTAAGTCATAATTATGAGATGCTAGGTGATAATTATGAGATAGTAAGTGATAATTATGAGATGCTAAGTCAACATAGAGATAGTATCTCGTTATAATGACTTATAGGATCTTTATTTGGGCTTCCATACTTTTTTTTCTCCGAGGCTGACAAACTATTTAAAACCTTTCACATGGAGGACTTGATTTAACAGTGGGAACTGAACATTTAAACATTTATTTTGTATAAAACTTTTATTTCAAATCAACAAATTAATATTTATGTCAGCAGTCAAAGCATCTGGAGGGACTACAAATAAATCAATCGCTCAACCATACGTCCCACTTTAAGAGTCAGTTAAAGTTGCAGAGTATGTTTTTCACAAATGTTTACACTCTTCATGAAGTCTCTATTTTTTTCATCATTCCATTGACTAGTTTTTATATTCTAGTTGTGTTCTTGAGTTCTGTTGCCTTCCCCCCCCCCCTGCTGAAAGCCATTCCTCTGCTACTGCAGTGACAGAATCTTCCCACAGGGATCCATAAAGTTCCATCTCGTCTTATCTTTTATGAATCCGTGCACAAGGACAAAACCATCAGTAACACAAGAAGACACGATGATCTTCAGGCCGGGGAACAGAGGGGCGACCCGGAGAGGCACTGCAGCTTCATGGCCTGTGCTTTGTGCTTGTGTGCAGATCATTTGCATTGGCAAATATTGTTTTGGGGTTGTCAGTGTTTGTCTTTTTGCATACAATTGTAAAACTAACACTCAATAAATAAATAAATTAAAAAACAGAAATAATGTGCCCTACAACACTACCGTCCACACTAACCTACTTGTTTTAGACTCAGTGATTTCTTCTTTTAAATAACCTGCAGAGGTATCCAAAATTTCCTGATTTTCACTGTGCATGCTTACGATTTCTCAGCTGACAGTTTATTTTATCAATGATGAAGAGGATTTAGCGAAGGCCAGTGAGATTAAAGACTAATCGAGGCGTGCCAACCAAAATGAGCTGGCACACTGCAATAGTTTTGAGAAGCGAGCTTCCAGCTGCCTTCTGTTCGCCGCAATTGATCATCAGAGGAGACAGACTGGCAGGAAAAGTAGTGATGGTGTGCTGGTCCAGGTCCCCAGACCGGCTCTGCAGGAGAATTAATGTCTCTGCTGCTTTATGCACGGACCGTCTAATGAGTTCTGGACTGAGTCTGGTTGTAAAAGTACCACATGTGCTCAAAGCTTCAGCTCTTTCCTTTGTCTTCTCACCTGGTGTGTGACTGCTCACAATTAAAATCCCAATGCTTCATCTGGGACAAAATAGAGCACCCTCTCGAGACAGTGTGTACGATGTACTGTGTAGTACATTTCAATAAATAAGTAAGACATAAAGCAGTGAAATACAAATGGATTGGGGGGTAAAATGCACTTACCTGGCAAAGCAATGAGTATGAAATATTTCATTTGAACACATACTGTATGATATACTGTGATACATTTTAAACAATGAAAAGGTATTAATTCACTCATGCTTTATTTTAAAGTATTTCAGACTGCACAACTTAAGCTATCCAACCCTCCATGGCTCTGAATGTGCCGAGTGGTGCAGAAAATGGGCCCATTACCTCAAATAGCGTCCTTTTATTCCCTCGCGTATTGAGAAGCCAACACCACCACACCCACAAAATGACCACAGAAATAGTTTATAAGATTTTGCCTTTGAGCCATTTCAGTGGAAATAGATGAAAAACAGGAGTTATGGTCAAATAAATCCTCCTCCGTCATGAAGCTTGAGAGCAGCAATACCGGGGGGGGGTTGTGTACTGCTTGTATTTCCTTTTAACTGGACACTACAATACTCAACCCATTGTGAGTAACACAATGCACATTGTATATCTGTAATCTCTACATCTAATTTTACAAGCTACTCAGTTATCCTCCTGTAATCAGCAGAACTAGCATGAACAGCAGCAGCACACCTGCTAATGTTTCTGTTTTCAGTGATCGTTGAGCTGCAGAACCGGTGACTCACGACTCACTGGGGCTGGCTGTCGTTTAAAAAGTTACCATACCAGTACCAGGACCCTCCAAGTGATACGCAGAATCACTGTTCAGATCGTACCGTAGTTTTGAGTCACAGGTCAGATCAGAAGAAAAAGAAGATAGAGCTTTTAGAGATGCCCTGATTGCATTGATGGCACCGATACTGATCACTTTTGTTGTTGATTTGTTCAGTTATAGCAGCTGGTCTACAAAGCTCCAGACTGGTTTTTCACCACTATCCCGAAAACCATTTAAACTGCTCTGAAGTCAGTGTAAACCATCAGAAATGGTCCTTTTACTTTGCAATAGTCATCTTGTGGTTATTTGCATAAAAAACACACAATTCAAATGATTAGGAAATAAAAGATTGTAGTTTAATTGATAAAAGCATATTGTCAGTAGTAGTTTCAATGATGTATTATAAGCTGCTTAGAGCTAGTGTTAGGAAGCTAAACAGGTCATAATTCATCTCTAATATCTGTTTTATATTGCTGTGAAAACATCTCCTTCAAACAACTGGATGTATTCCAGTGTCTCGACAAAATCGGCATTTTACAAGATAATACGTTAAAGTGTTACTTTGTCCAATACTCATTTTTACTGACTAGAGCTTGAAAGCATCATAATGTAACTCAATGGAACCTCCGTACGTTAGCTGCAATCACTCTTAAATCTCAATTATAGTCAGACTTCAATCTATCTAGACGTCAGGTAGAAGTGAAATGCATCCGCGTGCTATGAACTCTGGGTAAATTAAGACTTTTGTCAAACTAAAATACCCCTCAGCTCTTCAACACCTCAGCTCTAATGGGAGTATTAAGCGGTGAGTGTAATAATACTCGTCAGGCATAACCCACAGTGGACGTTCACTTAGCGTCCCTCGCTCCATCACACGGTGGACCTGAGCAGCAGAGGAAGCCACGTCTGTAAACACCTGATCCTAGAGGACGTGAGCGCTGCTGCTCCTCCCTGCAGCACCACAGCACCGAGAGCAAAGATGTACGAGGACGCTGCAGAAACTCAGCTGCTGAAAAATGGTTTAGGGTTCAGTACAGTATGCCTTTTAACATGCAGACGCTTTATTATGATGCTATTCTGTGCAATAATACTAGGTCACATTCAAATCTTTAAGATTTACACCGTGACTCTTTGGAAACTGCTACATCAAGTGTTCTTAGAGGAATTAAAGATATTCACAATACTACACTGGAGCGTATGACATTCTGTGGAATTAACTATTTATTCACCTGATGTATTACCAACAACGGCTCACATCTCAAACATCTCGATGACAGAAACACATGAATATTCATCCGGTATGTTGCCCTTTTTTCTAAGCAGCACTAACTGTGACGTAGAGTTTCATGGTTGCGTCATATCTCAGTCCACGCATACAATCCTCTGCATCTAAAGAACCACCTCCACCTCCCACCATACAAGCAGACTGAGCCATTCTGCCATAAAGCTGCTCAGTAAATAGTCCCCTCACAAACCTTTGAGGTTGGGCTGGAGATGAAAAGAGGGAATTGTATTTTGGACGGCTCATCGGCTTTGTAAAGGGGGCTGTTGATTTGTAATTGTTCCCTTCTTGAAGTAAGTTTGGGGGGTATTTGTTGAGTATTTGTTGTAAAGAGATTGTCATCCTGTTGAAGTGAGGGATAATCTGTGAGGTTGCATTGTGGACGTTGTGTACTTTGCTTGTCTTTGGCCTCCACACAAAAGATTAATTAGTTGCAGTTAACAAAAGCCAAGACTCGTCAATGGGGGACATGCGACGTCACTAATAGGCTTTAAAGTTTGTGTTTGAACGGGATCACAGCGGCCTGGATTTCCCACACAACGCCGACGTCATTTCATCCAGCAGAATGTGACAAACACAGCAACGACATCCAAATCCTCTGTCCCCCCCCCCCCCCCACAAAAAAGAGATACAAGCAGCACATTAAAAGCTGCAAAAGCCTTTCCACAGAAATCTAGCACTGCGCCTCTAAAGCTCTTTCATCAGGATCACAGTTGGAACGGAGCTCAAAATACATAAAATTAGACAAGATATTTCGTACATTTTACAACAGAGCTAACTGAAACCAACAGAAGCGTTAGCCAACCCAGGACTGAAACCAGACCTTGAAATCCAGCAGTGCTGCTCATCAGATATCATCCCAATCCCTGAAGCTTGTCCCACAACATGGAACCAGCGTCTCCTTCTTCATGGAAAGAGGATAAAAAGGCAGGAAACACGGCTCGAATTAGCAACAAAGTGAAGTAAATTGAACTTTATCTTATTGAAATAACTAAATCAAACTCACCGGGCTTCTACATCGAAACCAAACCCAACAACAAGATGGCCGACAATCTTTCACTTGACTTTGATTTTTGAATTTGCTGCATGAGCTATTTTTCTTTTCTAACCGCTCAAACATACATTATTGTTCCCAGAAAGCGCTGCTGTGTGTGAACCAGATTCATTCAAGTTTATTTACGCTCAGTATTTTTCACCTGAGTCATGCTTACCCTCGTTGCAATGCGTGAGACCGGAGACATACCTGCTTGTTGAGGATTTGAAATGCTATACAGAAGTTCTTCTATTAATCCACATCATCGAAACTTTGCCGATGTTCAGCCAGCTCCGTGTCCCTGCAGTGTGGCTGGTGAATCCAGCTGAACGGAACCCGTTCTCCCTCCGTGCACGTCCACAAAACCTCCCTTTGCTCATTCGCTCGGAACCCACCGGCAAACCTCCACCGCTCACCCGACCAGAACCTGGTGAGGACAACACGCCGACCTCAGGCTGATACTCCACATTGAATAATGCTGCCACTACACAATCATTGTATACTAAGGCTCGTAGAATCAGTGATCTCTTCTAAATCACTTCTTAAGACCCGTTTTTACAGACTGGCTTTTATGTTACGTCGTCTTTTTACTGTGTTATTGCTTCATTGTATTATTGTTAGTATTATATTGTATTTTATTTGTTCGGGGTTTAATTAGCCTTTCTGTTATTTGGCCTTGTTTTGTCTGTCGAAGCACTTTGTAAACTCGGTTTTTAAAGGTGCTATAAAAACATATTATTATTTTTATTATTATTATAAAACACACTACTCACTGTAAGAATGTGGGGAGCATATTGTTTTTGCATGTGCAAAACCGCAAAAAGAAAATATTAACATTAAGTTTTGCTCTTTAATGTGTGAATCTTTGTTTACATTTTGTCCTGCGCTGCATTTCAGAATGACATGAAAAATATAATGAACCCAACAGCTTAGCTTCCTCATCTGCACCTGGACGGTTCAATGACATCATCCTGTATACTTAGCCACGTGCTTTTGTTTACTCAGACACAACGGAAGATATCTGTGGACGATGAACCAAATGAGACGAACAAGCCTGAGAGTAGATCCGTCCATGATCCTGTTCCTCCATCACGTCGCTGCTCATCACAGTCACACCTCTTCCTGTGGGGCTCTTCGTTGGGATGAGTGAATTATTTCAGTCTAAAAACAAACCAGCTTGAAGGTTTGCAACCTTGGCTGTGACTATAGCGGTCAGAGGAGCGGCTGTAAAACATTTCATCTTCTATATTCGTCACAGTACAAGTCACCCTGCTGCAGCTTAAGTAGTTTTTATTGAAGAATAATCGTTAAAACAAAGCAGCAGACATTTTAATTTGTCATAGAAGGGAATGAGCCGAGAACAAAACCATCCTTAATGTTATTTGTGAAATCTGTGCCTTTGCTACTATATGTCAAAATGTCTGAAAGGGCCTATTGCTGAGCGATATGAGCTGAGAGACGGCTGCTCCGTTATGTATATACACTGGGACTGTGATTCTTGGGGGGACCTCAGCACCTTTGTAGCCCGTTCTTCAGTCCCCCCCCCTGATATTAGATTCATAAAGCTGACCCACATCTGTCAGCTGCCGATGTTTCTCGTGCTGAGCGACATTGCAGCAGCCTGTGATGAATGGAGCTGCCCCCTCTGCTCAATATGACGCCGGCTGGCTCGCCGTCCGGCACCGGGACGCCTGACAACAATCGTCAGAGCAAAACAACTCCAATGTGTCCACCGCTTTGGTAACGTGGACTTTACAATTTTCAACAACAACTAGAACGGTGATTGGAGGTAGAATGAAGTAATACACGTGAAGTGGAGGCATTTCAGTATGAGCACGGTGGGAGAAGGAGGTATAGTACATTTCCATTTCAGAAGACTTTATGCTTTTACTGCATTAATCTCATCAATTTGCAGATGAAGACTTTATATCCAACATGAGATAAACTACTTATACTGATGTTAAGTAGAGTAAATCCTGTATCTCCAGAATTATACAATAAGTCTAAAGAATTTTGGTAAATCTTCTAGGAGTGACCCAGAATACTCAATTATTAACTTTCTATAAAGTGAAACAGCTCCTACATCCTGTTGAGAAAGGTTCTGTTTCAAGGCTTTAATCATTAGCGTGGTTACAAATGTCAGCGGGATTTTGATTGAGGTTTTCTTACTTCTGGATCAGGACCCACAAGTTCTGGTTCCACTGGGCTCTCTATAACATCGAGGTGCCACAATCTCTGCCCCAAAGCTGCGAAGGCTCACCAAAGAGTCAAAAAAAGAAAGTTTGGAGGGTATTTTTTATCAGGAAAAGAACTAAAGGAATTTACTGTGAAAGCCCATCAGGCTTACTCAACCTCCTCATCTCTTAATGCACTGAAGCCGAGCTGCTTGTTGGATGAGGAGGATTCCCCTCAGGTGCTTTTTCTGCAGCGTGACTCAGTCCCTGTTCTTTCTTCTCCACAACAACAACAATATCAGCATTCGTTTGCTGTTTTGAACAAACAGAAGAAGAAAAAAACAGAGAGGGCAAACTGGTGTGTAGTGACAGTGGGATGATATGATCACCTGTGGCTGATTGTAACGTTTGCCCCCCCCCAGAGTCTTTTGGCTCTATGTGTGTGTGACATGTAAAAACCAAAGTTCTTACAATAACAACAGACTGTTAGATGTCTTCATTTGTTCCGCCATTTAACAAAGAAAAAGACAAAAAAAAACATTTTCCGTTTCACGCTCGGTGAGTTCTGGTTTGGGGGAAAAGGAGGTTTGATTGTGCACACTGGCAGCTGATAGTCTGACGTCATTGAGCCACATCTGTAAACATGTGGATGCACACAAAACCACTCCAAAAGCTGTAAAAAAACCACTCCAAATAGCTTACATGCACAATGAAATTTGACAGCGCTCTGAAGTTTGCTCACTTTGGCAACCGAGTATGGTTTTGTTCTTTCGGGTTGATTGCTTTAGAAATGAAGCCCGATGATTTTTAACACTTACACCGCGAGGTAAGAAAAATGGAGCAACCAGCCAGAGAGCTGACAGCTGATATACACACAGTCCATTAACTGCATAGAATGAGAGATGATGATGTTAAAGTCTGAAGTACAGCTAAATGTTTTATGGAATCTGGATTGATGACGTCCTGAACAAAGAGTATAAATATCCTGAAGAAAATATAGATCCAAAAGCACACAAAGTGAGGATTTACTGCAGGAAGAAAGCAGGTTAAAGATGATGAGTTACTGTCTGGATACCAAGATGCTATGTGGGTCAAACGTGGCACAGATGCTTACAACTTGCTTGAAAACAATTGGTTTCTGTAATGTTCACGTGAAATCCTTCTCTGGAGCCGACTCGTGTCACATTAAAGTACCGTAGGTGTCGCCGAAATCTCCCATTGTGCAGGGAGTCGTCCGGTGCCCGGCACGCCCCAGAATCTGCGCGACAATCTGTTAATCGCGTCCGGCCTGTTTATCCGTCACAGTCCGCCCAAGTGTCGCGCAGCGAGGATGGACGATTCCTCCACAACACCGTCACACGGCCACCTCCAGCTGTCCGGCTGAATGGCTGTCGGCGTCTCAAAGCCAGTTCGGTTCGGTGCCCTGTGACTCATGCACTTCATGGTGTCACTCATGACGACTGCGGCACAGCTCAGTCCGACACCTGACCGACACTGAGCAACCCTTCCTCCTACATTCATCGAGTTCATTTGGCAGCCTCGGCAGGGTAGCTTTTTCACGCCCAAAGTTTATTTTTACAGCCATAAACGGTGGCCCAGAGGGCCCAAAACTTTCTATCTACAAAGTGAACACGGTGGACCAATGCAATGAGTTGACATATGTATAAAAAAAGATTAATTAAAGTAAACAGGCCTTTTTCTTTGATTCTGCGAGGACCTCCAATGTTTACATTAATGAGCTGAACCTTCCATAAGAATGTTTATCCTGAATCTTAGATTAGATTGGATAAAAAACTAGGACATGGATTAAATGTTTCCCATACATTCATGTATTTGTGGCGGCCTGCCAAAATATCAACATTGAATGCCACATATTGATTTTCTAATTCTTTTACGACTAGTTCAGTGCTGGATGTGCTGATGCAGCGTTATTAAGAACCACTCATCGTGAACTGCAGTAGAGAAGTCACAAGAAATGACACTTCAGTACCATGTCGATGCAAAAAGTCTTGGCGGTGTTCGATTTTCTACTGTACCGCAAGAACCGTAAGTAGGGAACTTGCCAAAATGTGGACGCACTTTATGAAAATCGGGGTCTACCTATCATTATATTGAACATACAATGAAATATGCCGCTGTGTGTTGGTATCATTTACAGGCACGCGGCTTCTCTCCTCTCCTCGCCATACACAAGTGAGAAGAGAATACAAATAAAGTAAAAACATCCAATGCCTCCACCGCTGTGATCTAGAAATAGCAACTGTAAAAATTGAACACACATTCATTCTCACATTCTGTTAAGTGTGACATGTAAATAAGTTAGAACTGTCAGAACAATCAGAATGCCTGAGAAGCTTTGGCGAAGAGCTGCACAAAACGTTCAAATTCCCCCCTGAGACACTGAGTCAGTGCGCATAAATAAAACCTTCATCCCAAAATTATAATTGTAAACATGCGTGTAACTCAGCACAAGTCGGTGCTTATCGGCTGAGGAGACAGCAATGTTTCATGCAATATCGTTCATACTATGGCTTGCTGTGAGGTTACTTGTACACATAGACTGTATGTAAGAAGTGGACGTAGTTTCTGAACTGGTGTTTTGAAGCCTTGAGTTCGGCGATTTCGCCGTCGCCATCTTGTAATACAGCCGTTGCTATGTTGTTGTTTTTGCAACCGATGAACGAAAGTTACCATATTTGGAATGCGGAGGAGTGACGTAAAGACGCCGTATACGACTCTGGTAGCGGCAGCGACCTGTCAATCACCGTAAGACCCGCCCTAAAGCATCCCCTGCTTTATGGTCTGTTTGACTCTAAATGGACCATAATGTACTAAATGAACATCATGCTGTATTGAAGAAGACTTGAAACTAGAGATTGAGACCATAAACTCATGTTTACAATGTTTACTGAGGTAATAAATCAAGAGAGAAGTAGAGTCATTTTCTCATAGATTTCTATACAACCAGAGGAGTCGCCCCCTGGTGGACACTAGAGAGAATGCAGCTTTAAAGACATGAAGCATCGGCTACACTCAGCAGAACCGGAGGTTGCCGCCTGATTGTACATCGGCTGTCCAATGTGCTGGCGTTGGATGAGGGCCTGATGAACTCTGTGCCCGAATGAGTTTCCAACGGGATATCAGGAACTATAAGATAAGATTTACTTGATTGTCCCGCATTGAAATTTATCTTGAGCTCCAAGCCGCTGCATCACACAATGCACGTGCCAGCATCACAGTCGACATGCACGCATAGAACATAGAACATACATACACTCATGCATGAACATGCTTTACATGTAAACAATAGTTACGAATAGTTAAATGATCATTCAAAAGTCCATGTTTCTCCGAAACTCGGCTAAATCCTGGAATAACGTTACCGGGCAGCACCATTGTTAACATGTCAATATGTAGACAAAAAAATATAATTATAATGATACAGTCCACTGTAATAAAAGAAAACAATGAAATGAACTACTTCTGTTATCAAACTAGAAGTAAAAAGTTTTGGTTTCCAATCTAGTACTTTTTGCTCGTTTTCCTGAAGGCTCACTAAAAGATGCCCCACCGAATAAATACCACCGTGAACCCATATACTGCACACGTGTAACATTTTCATAGCATTTAGGAGTCCTTTAATACCAGACTACAATTAGCACTGTCTTCCTCTGCAGTGCTGCTTCAGTAGCCTGCTAACTCAGAAGTGTCCCGTCACACCACATTGGATTCTCTGTGCAGGCGTTTGTTCTGGCCAAATACCAATTGATTTCTGGAACGACAAGTGGCCGGCGCCCAGATCGTTATATCATCATTCATCGTTTCGGACCCGTCCAGATTAATTTGATCACAGCGGGATAAAAACGGTCCATCGGGCTGTAATGTAGCTGTAAAATTGTGTCATGATGTTCGACCCCACATGTTGGACGGGGAGGAGACGCTTCAGCGACAGGAGGCGGACGTCCAACAGTGAGAAGTTTCATCTCTGACAGCATCTCAAACCCACAGATCGTCTTTACCTGACTCACGTACAACTATGTGGAGATTTGATGAAACTAAACACGGCTGTAATGTGATCTGAAACACGAGGCGCGCTGTGTTGCTGTTGCTTCTCATCATAGAAAAAGTCAATTTTGTGAGAAACAATCACACAGAACTCTTCTTTATTTCAGTCGTCCATTGTCATACGACGGTCAAATTACTTTCAGTCTGAATATCTGCAATATTTCAAAGAAGCTTTCCAGAGAATCAATAAAGTGAATCTCAACATTCCTCATCATAATTAGATAGTTAGAAGAACAGATTCATTTATCATTTCTGAGGCTAAAACGACTGAAGAAATACAGTCAGAGTGGTTCTGTGTAATGCTGTCTTTGGTCCATTTGTTCCTGCAAAATAAGAATAAATGGACCATATGATTTCATTTTTTTGCATATTTTAGTCTACTTACTACAGATCACCTGAGGTTTACTGCTACCCATGTTCAACAACAAGGTGCTCCTTCTACATCCACTAAACAATCTGAATTCTGTACAGAAAACATGGCATATACATTGATGCATATAATGTGGAACCAAGGTTCACAAGTGCGAGGTTCCAGTCACACTGTGGTGAGCGCAAATAACACCAAGGTTTTTATTTCATAGCATAAGAGATGCTGACAGTTGTATAGCCTATGCAACCTGTTCCCTTTTGGGATAGACATGAGGCTGAGTAGCTGTTATGATTTCATCCATAGAGACCGAGCACTGATTTATCACACAACAGGAACATAACTTTCACGTCAAAAAGCAGACATGATGTTCACAGTGATGAATCGCCTCATGCACGTTTCAAGACTTTAAAAGTTGATTTGCATAGAAATAAACCTGGAACCATAAAAGGACTGTGAACCGCTGAGGTGTGCTTTGGAGAACAGTCCACAGTAATGTGAATTATAATTATGTGATTCAAATAGGCTATGACACGCAAAGCCACTGCTATGGTTTCTTTAAATCTATCCTGATAAACAACTACTGTCATTTCAGTTTGATGTTGTTCAATTTCCCCCTGCATTTAATTCATATATCATCATGCTGCATTTCATTTGATACCCGTCATCTTTCGTTGGATTGTATATTAATCTCATAGAGGAGCAGGAATGACAAGACCTCGGAACTGAAAAACTTAAATAAATGCAAAACCATATTCTATAAACAACGTGTCACTGAAAACCACTTCATTTTAAATTCTCAGATGTTACAGAAAAAAACATGGAGGGTGTCGGCATCAACATAGTAATGGTTCATCCAACACCGAGTCACGGTCTCTTTTGTGTGCGATTTGAACAATATGAATGATAAGGATATCTTGAATATAATTAATTAATATACAAATCTCATTGATTTAAGAATAGGATTTTGTAAAAGTTCTCTTGGCGACATATGAGCCTCTGTTTCTAAATGCTTTCTCTGTCTCGTCCTGTTTTTGAACCTTGGATTCGAACACACTGCTGCACTGCTTGGTGTGAACAGTAGGACATACCGCTAGAAAGAATAGTTCAGTCATCAGAAATGCATCATCTTTCCATGGAGACGCTTTTAGAGCCCACTGGCACTTCTTTCACAGTGTTTAGTAATTCTGCTTTATCAAAAACTTAATAGATGCACGAAACTGGGAGAAGTCTGAGCTTATCCGAGCGTAGCTGGAATCAATAGCACTTGTTAACGTTTTCTCTTGTGCATTTTGTTTTTGGGAGGAAATCAATAAAATAATCAATAGATTAAAAAGCCCTAACTGGGAGCCAGACAATCGGTCCAATCTAAGCGGGCCCGCCCCCAAATGAGTGACTTGTTTCAGGAACAGTTATGCACGTCTCAATTATCAACACGACATATGCTGTTTCTCCTCTCTGCGCGCTCTCAATGCCATCCTAAACATTTGGTGGCTCCTCCAACTTTCAACCCCGAAATGTCTTTTATGTTGAGAACCGACTGAACCTTGAAAACGTTCAGAGTTCAGCTGTGACAGGTTCATACAATGATGTCAGGTCCCATCCAGCTCAGAGGCTCTATGTGTAGGCTTCCCTCCCTGCCACTGAGAGTTAGTTAGTGAGGTCAGCGCCTAGTTACATCACCACTTGGCACTCAACCTGATAAAACTACCCTGGGAGTAAATCGGCCCGGTCGACTATGGACTGTGGCTGTGTGCGTACGTACAGTATCATAGAAAAGAGGAAACGAGGTTTTTACAGCACAAAGTAGCCTGCAAGCACCTCATTTCTACAACACCGATATCAACACACGCCGCCTATGTGCGTAAAACGCACCACTGTCACCGTTTGGAGAAAGAAAGTTCCGATGTCACAACTACTTTGAATACAAAATACGAGTTTGACAGCGCGGCACATCGGGGAACAAAGTGTGTAGAAAATAGTGCCGCTCGTCCTCGCTGTCACGTCGCGGGGATTGACGTTAATGAGCCCGTCTGAACGAATAGCAAAAGCGTCTCCGCGGCCGCGTCGCCCGCAAACCGCATTGGCCCCGGTTGCAAGACGAGCATCCTCGGATGCATCTCAATTGAGTCACTCATGCAGCCCTAACCCATTTCCAAATGAGCGTCTGGCAAGACCCTCCATGTCAAGGCGGATAGGATGACTGCACAGAGGCGTGTGGACAAACGGCGAAGGGCGTTGAGCTGCAAGCAGAATGAAAATGACCAAGAGAGACACCGAGAGAGAGAGACAGCGATGGAAGGAGGCATTTCGCTGGCTCATGCAGCTCCCACACATTTAACGTCTCCATGTTGTCCTTCTTCTTTTTGTTTTGTGTCTTTTTTTTGCATGGATGATTCCGCGATGAATCACCCTGTGACCTACATCTGGGCAGCCAGGCTTCAGAGGAAATTAAATAGATATCATTAGTCGGCTGCTCTCGTCCACCATTACAGTCATTCGGTAGCTATATGCTCTTACAGGGAGGCTCCTGCTGATGAGGGAGAAGATTGTGGCCGCTGGATGGTGGGTTCGTCTATTTATTTTTTTGGCTGATCGGTAACAGAACGTGAAATTTGATTCACTCCTAAATGTCAAAGTGTAGTCAGCTGGCAGCTTCTTTTCATTTCTGTCCGTGACTTTCTCTTCCTCTCTTTTCCTTTCCCCACATCCTGTAAGAATCAAGAAAGGAAATATTACTTGTGATCACACTTTTCCTCTTAAGTTGATGCCTCGTCGGGCCTTCTCTTAAGCTCACACTTCCGCTGACCCTTTCCAGTTTTAACTCAGACACATGAAACCCTAAGAACAAGACTCATAGAGTTAGCAGACTTGAAAGCAGATCAAGAAGAGAACGAATCACAATTTCCAGACTAACTTGAACCTAACATATTCTGCCAGTTGACCCACTGGCCCTCAGCTCATAATGTTTTGCAGGGAAACTTACAACTCACATTAAACTGCTGAGAAAAAGCACGCTCAGCCTCAGGATGTGAGCAGATCATTCTCATTTCAGGACCACTGAATGATCATAATGAGCCGTCCATGGATGTCGATGAGTATGTATGACACACGTGCTGTCGCGAGCTTCCCTGAGGCGCCGTGTACATACATTCATGCACATGCGTGTCTTCGTGTGAGTGCACTTCACTGTTGACTGAATGATTCGGTGCAATGTGCACTCCTAGAAAGTCCTTCTCTTGCTCAACACGGGGGAGGAGGCTGCACTGAGAAGAGCAAACGACAAACTGCACATGATATAAAAGAGGGAAAAGGGAATGTAAAGAAGGAGGTCGGACAATGTGATGGAACAACAAAGTTGTTTTCAGAGCTGCTACATGTGAAGGTGGAACAGAAGATGGTGCCTGTGGGAAGGGAATTCATTCATTTGTGGACAAGTTATTTAATGCAAGGTGCCAGGTTTGATCCAGACTGGGGACCCAGAACCTTAAACAAAATTACACGTGTAAAACCAAAGCTTTAATAATATTTAGCTTACTAATACTCGCTTTGAATCGTTAATTTGGACAATAAAATGATGTATAACGTTACCAGAAGAGACTTAATTCTCTTCAATATATTGCAGATGTCTCGCCATGTCACGGTGCAATAAAGCACAGGTGTAAAAGATAAGAATTAACGTTAAGCTGCTTCAGTTTCAGCGTTGGCTCGCTGTCACAGCTCACTGAAACACTAATGTAATTAGTAACACGTGTGCTTCTCCTGCACTGACGAGTAGAAATGTCTGCTGTGAAATTACACGTTTTGGCCGAACCCCGTTACATCAGTCCAACAAACCGCTGCAGAGAGCAAAATAATGCGCTTACACGGGCCTGCATGTTCCGTCTGTGTGTTTAAACAACACGTCCACATCTTGTCAGGACTATCAAGGCCATATGAAAGAGGTGTTTGTGGCGTAACTGTTGCTCCTGCCATTACTAAGAGCCAAGGACGATGAAGTCTGTTTAACAGTGAGCCTCACTCGCTGACTGTGACGTCAGTGGACGGAATAGGGTGAAGCAAGTCAAATATTGCATTGGACAGACAGCAAAGCTCCAGGTAGTCCTGCACTAAAGTCGTTAACTTCACCTCCATATGTTTGAACGTAGACCGATGTGTATGGTATGTACTGTTCAGGAAGCCTACTGGTTGCCACCCATTGGAGGTTTTTCTGGACACGTCCAACTGGTACGAGACCCCGAGGTAGACCCAGAACAGGCCGGAGAGATAACATATCTCATCTGGCCCGGGAACGCCAAGCCGGTATTCTTTAATGCCACCTAGTGAGAGTTTAATCTTAAAAATAAAAAAACATAAAACAGAGGGAATAAGGGGAACAAGTGGCTCAATATCTGCCAATCAAGACATTTCTGAAACAAAAGTATAGGCTTTCATACAGCTTGTTGTTTGGAGGGAGTCTGCAGTTTCAAAGTCAGAGTACAGTTTTAGAGTTCAGGATTGAAATCAAATTGAATTTGGAGAAAACTGTCATATGTTTCCACAGAGCTTCCCAAACACTACTCCACTGGATCCAAATATAAACACATTGTCTCTCACGCACACACACACACACACACACACACACACACACACACACTTTCACAAACCCTTGTTATGGGTTTTTCCCCCCACAACATTACTCCCACACACACTTCTTTCTCCCCGCGGTGCGCCATGCAGTCAGAGCTATAGCATCTTCAACCCCCCCCCTCCAACAAACAACACATGTGCACATGCAAGCGTGGATCTCCCCTTGCTGCACACGCAATCACATGACACAAGAGCTTTCTGACAGATTAAGAGCAAGAATCAATAAATATCTCCATTAAAGTCGGGATGAACAGGAGCTGCTGTTGTGGGCACTTTAACAGCGAGTTAATGGGACGAGAACGCAGTCTGACACATTGGGAAACCCCAAGCTGACCTACGCAGGGGCAAGGACTTGGCTAGTGCTCAACAACGCTCCAGCTTGCTGTTGCACAGAAATATGTCAGTTCTTTTCAATCGTACATTTCAGTATAAATAGATTTTTTCCGGCCTTAAAAAAAAAAAATAAAAAATACACACTTGATCTGCAATAAAGTTGCGAGAAAGGCGGGAGTCCTGAGCTGTGGATCGTGAGCAAAAGTGAAACAATTGGTCCAACACATCCAGAATATTTACTGTAACATAAATACAGTACGTTGTTTAAATTACTCAGATAGAAGGCAGGGGCAAAGGACTACAACAAATAAATACTAGAAAATGTATTACGGTAAAAACAAATATTAAATACATCAACAGAACAGTTTGGATTTTAAGTCATTCATCAAACAAAACAGCCAAACATTCTCATAAACATATTCATAAATCTCTCTCTATATATATAAAGCTGATCAAACCAAGTGACCATATTTAAATTTGCATTTCAGGTGTCTGACGAACAACAGAGCATTCAGTAGAACCACAGCAGAATCTGTAGGTTTGATAAAGATTTTGTGATTCTAAAAACTCTTTTATTTTGCTTCAGGATCAAAAAAACGTAGCGCGAGAATAACGATGACCTTTAGAAACGGTACTCTTTGAAGCTATCTGCCACCTCCATAATCCTCAAAAGAGCAAAGTCAGAATGCAATTGTGAATATAATGAACAGAGCTCGCACCCCCATACACACACAAACACACACACTCGACACACACACAAACACACACACACAAACACACACACTCGACACACACACACACAAACACACAGACTCGACACACACACACACACACTCGACACACACACACATGTCCTTTTGCACTCTCTCAGTTACGTAACCGTAATGCAAGAGACAGCTTGACTAAGACTGGACCCGTCTGGTGATCGCCGTTAACTTCGGCATACTGGGCAATTCATTCATTCATTACCATGTTGAGCTGATGACCTGTGTGTCCAGAGAGATGAATCATGTGGACAAGAAGCACTGGCCTAGCACTGGTCTGTGTGTGTGTGTGCGTGTGTCTGTGTGTGTGTTGCTGCACGTCTCTATTCCTGCCTGTTGTTTCACACAAATCACGTCATATGACCCACAGGGTCGGCCATGTCTTCAACAGGCTAACCAGAAAATTGGTAAAACTCTCTACAGCAAAGGAGAATTAAAAAAAAATCAACCTGCTGTGATTCTTTATTCTTTCATTAATATTCATTTTTGAAAAACTGTGATTTACAAAAATATTTTGGTGTAAAAATGATGATCATGTGGGAAACATACGAGTATCATAATAACAAAATAATGATTTTTATGATTTTAACAACCACGAATAAGGATCCCCTCTAAATAAGTATAAAAAATACGATTTTTGTTCGTCAAGTTCCTTAAAATATGTGTCTGTCATGCAGCACCAGCTCTGTTCAGCAAGTCTAGAGAAATATAAAGAAGAGGGCACGTGTCATGTTTAATCATCGGTTCTCACTGAAAGATTCTACCATTTTATCACAAAGAACCTTGTGACACCGCCTTGTAAAACCCAGAGTCAGTGTGGTTGGTCAATTAAAGAGCACTGTATTGGCTCGCACGGCCAACAGCGGTCTGTTGACAGAAGCTGGCGGCTCAGTTCCCTCTCTGTTGGTTACGTGACCCTGAGCCTCGCAGGGCGCAGCGGTCCATGGAGAGTCTCCTGGATTGACACCGGTAGATAGTTAGGTGTTACTCTTTTGTACCCTCTCCATCTTACACACACACACACACACACACACGCTCGGGAGGACTGCCTGGCAGATGCACGCAGTGAGACGCAGGGCTCCCAGAGGCCTTTGCTGCGGCGTGCAGGCAGGCGCCACTGACAGCCAGGCACACAGTCGACTGTGACAAATGGTAGTGGACTTTTTACGCCCCAGCACCTCACAACCCCCACCTCGAACACACACGCACACACACACACACACACACACACACACTCGGCACCCCCACCTCCTCCGCCATCTCTTTTCCCATCAATATACACAGAGATTGGAGGCACGGCCTATCAACAGCTCCTGGCTCCTCGTGCAGGGAAGGAAAAAACAGAAAAACAATGCAACAACAACAACAGCAAAAAAGAAAAATCTGCAGAAGTATTCTGCACCGTCATATTGCACCCTGACTGAATCTGAGGGAGGAGGAAAGTCTCAGGGAGGTACAACAAGGTGAGGCAAAAAATACTGAAGATTTACTAGACTCTCAGTTACATTCCTGCACTTACATAATGTTATTAAGATTAAAGCTGGGGTCGTATTAACTAAGCCCCGATGAAAACACCTCAACCGGCTACCTTCATATCGTTAAATCCCATCATCATCAAAAGTATTAGATGACTCGTCGGTCTCATTTCAAACTTAATCTGATTTTGTGTTGATTTGTTTGATTTTGTGGAAGCACGCAATGCAGGAATGGTATTTCAGTGCATGTAAAACTGTTTAGATAAAGATGCTCGGTAGATGAATCAAGTAACTTTCACTTTTAAGTTTGATTTTGAGCTCTATTCTATCTATTAAGTGGACTCTATGTGTGAGCTAATAAGCTCTCGACACACGGATGTATTAAACATCCATGACCGTCCTCATGTGGCCATTATTCTGCTGGGGACATCAGGCCATAAGGAGTATAAATAAACTGGTGAAGGTACATGGATGAATCGAAACCCATTGACACATATAAGCTCAATCATTATTAATGTACTGTATGTATACATACTGAAATCAAAAGATGCAATGATAAGCAGCTTGTGGCTGAGAACAACCTGGATATGAGGTTGACTGGAGCTGAGTGAGGCAGTAATGTAACTAGCAGAGAAGGAATTCAGCAGTTGAAATGTAATTGCGATATGAAAAATGTGAGATGATATTGAAAATGTGAAATGATGATGTGAATGGGCTCTGTGCAGGACACCAATCATGTTTACAAATCCCCAAAGCTAATAAACAGTATTATTACCCGGCTCTAGAAAACCTTACAAAGAAAACGGCCAAAACAACAGCAACAACCGAGGGAGTGTTCATTGGGAAAAGTACGAGCCAAACAAGCAAGACAAATTGAAGCTCAGCTACTACAATGTAAATAAAAAACGTAGAACGCTGGTGGAATATGACACTGTACTTGAGTATTTCCATGCACTTTGAAGTTTTCTTTGTGTCCAATATTCACTCTCTTACAGCTCTGTTTCTACTGACTCCTGAGGGAAATATCTATCTCTTTAGCTGCTAAACGCTCCACTATGTTCACCAGCGAGTCTCTAACTGTGTCTGTCCGCCGCTTGATGCTGAGCAGGTTGCATTCATTGGGTTTTATAGAGTGTGTTCAGTGAAAACAGCTGCCTGCCCGACACCGAGAGCTGTGAGAGTTAATCAAAACAGTATAAAGTTGTGGGCTGGACGGCCCAACAATTAGACAATTAAGTGGAGCCGCTGCAGATTCAGGTGATTACTCTCGGTAGTTTCTTCACTACGAGCAACACCCTTTCACATTGCTTTCACATGACAATATTATGATGAATATATTAATTAACCACATTAATATGATTTTTTAGTATAAAGTTACTACACCAAAACCCCCAGTGTAGAGTTTACGACACAAATCATGTATGATAGCTGGGGGGCTCTTAAATATTCAGGCGTGGTTATCATGGTTATAAAGTTGGAATTGTGCTATATAAATACAGTGAAAGTCTTAAAACCCTCAATGGAGAAGTACACGGTACCTTTAATAGAGCCGTCAGGATCACAACTATATATATATATATATATATAAAGTATATATATATAAGTAGTACCGTTAAGAAGCGTAGAAAGTCAGAGCACATGAGTAACATTTAACAACTTAATGCTTTAGTCACACACACTGACAGCGTAGGAAAGCACATTGCTTTCAGCTATACAGCTTTATTTGGGCTCATTTTCTGTAACAAGTGTAGCATTAAAGCATGGTGGAATTAGCAAGCTACCTAGCTAGCTAGTGGACAGTTGGCTAGTTAGCGAGCTGGCTAATTCTCCCACGCTTTAATGCTACATTGGTTGTATAAACTTAGCTAAACAGCGCGCTGGTCGTCAGCGTTGCTCTGGAGACAGACAAGCTAGCTAGCTTACTAACTAGCCAGCCAACGAATCTGCGTCCACTCTCTTCCCAAAGATCGGCGACTACACTTTACTGCACCACTGACATGCGTTGTTTTTTTCCAACATCAATGCATGTAAACCCAAAATACAGAACCTGAAAATAAGCGCAATATGTCTCCTGTAAATGTACTTTTACTTGGGTTACTTCTAATACTTTAATTACTTTAATCTAGTTTTTTTCACAGCGACAAAGAGTTCATGCAGTACATGTAATCACAGTGAGTGTGTACATCGATCTGTGAATGAGCAGGGTTTAGATAATCATCCTCAGTGTGTGTGTGTGTGTGTGTGTGTGTGTGTGTGTGTGTGCACATAGACATTTATATGCCTGAGAGTCACTCCCAATAAGATAAAGACCACATTTTTCATAATCCCACTACAATTACCTCCTGAAAAAGAAGAAAAAAGTCTCTCTGAGCAGCGAGAACATTGACTTTATTATTGTACCAGTATTGAGGCGTCCCGAGGGCTCTGTGTATCACTGCGGCTCAGCCAGAGAAGTCAGGAGGAATTTAAAAGAGAATTGTCGTATATTACAATAAAAGTATTCACACACAGATATGTTAACTTAACTTAACTGTACATTTAGCTGAATTAGATATTGTTCACTGTGTTGTGTTGTGATATCATTTTGATGACCGGATTAATCTTAATGTACAAACAATACTAAAGATACACAATCATCATGTCCCCTCCAGGGCCCCTTCGAGGGCAGGTGAACTCGGCGCTCAAAGCTCCACTAATAACACCATAGCTTGTGTTGCAGGCCCTGGTTATTCTTTATTTATGATTTTACATGCATGAGCACGTTCTCTCATTGAAAGTTAAAGATATAAAAAAATCGATATCTACGCGCCCATCTCGCCCCGTGTGTCGATTAGCGTTTCATTATGCACTTCAGAGAATCTTTTAATGCACAAGTCGTTGACCCTCGACACTGTCGAGATCCTTTCAATTAGATAAATCAAGCGCACCTGCAACCTTTAACACCATTAAAACCATAATACACACTAATGCCCTGTCATTATCACTGTAATAGATTCAACCAGCCTGTAATTATAGAGCATATAGAGTGTAGTAATATGCATCGCTGTCCTGTGAACTCTGTGAATCTCCACTATGTCAGATGTTTTGAGTAAAACAGCCTGTTTTAAGCTTCATAATAAATTATTATTCAGATAATTTAATGAAGAACCATCCTGGGTAGTAGAAACATTTTGTATTTGTATAACCCGTGACTAATTCTAAAATATCATCACTATTTGGAGATAAATGATTTTCACTTTATTAGAACTTGTGGTGAAATTTACATACATTAGGTACATACAATACTTGTACTTTCTACAGATACATGGTTTTAATGCCATTCATACTTTCACTCCAGCAACCAAAAATGTACATTTAACACCAAAACATTTATTCCAAAACTCCAGCTACTTTTCAGGTTAAGATTTTACAGACAAAAGATATAATCAGGTCGTAAAATATGATGCATTGTTATAGATTTAACTACCAAACGAGCTCCACCTCAACCAACTACAATACACTTAAATGTTACTGATACTTAAGATCACGATATAAAGTCGGTCATTCTGCATAACGAGTACTTTTACACTTCAAACTTTAAGGACATTTTGATGAAATGCTTCTTTACTTTTCCTTGTGTTGTAGTATTTGTTAAGTGTGGTACTACCACTTTTACATAAGTCAATTATTGAAATGCTTCTTCCTCTATGTCCTTTTTATTTAATTTCCTTTCACACCATTCTAATGTTTTCTCTTCCTTCTGACCTTCTGCAAATCAAATGAAGCCTCGTTTAGCGCTCAGAGGGTCACAGTGAACATATTCTCCCTGCTGTCTGGGTTTCAGTGGGAAATTAAATTAAACCATGTCGTCCTTTTAATTCACGACCTTTTTTTGCATTTTTGGAAAGAAGTGACGGCTTAATCTAATGTGACGGTCAAATTAATTTTATTTCGACGACAGAAGTTCAAACTCAAGGTTTCATTTGGAAATCAAAACCATATCGTTCTTCTAACTCACGGCTTCCTAATGTAGAACTTTGATCCTCAGAAGCTTAATCTGACGGTTAAATTGGTTTTAGTTCAGTGAAAGACGTTCAAACTGACATTCGGCTCTCTAGGTTAAAGTCATAAATCAAATAAAACCACGTTGCCCTTCTAATGTAGAAATGTACTTCTCAGACCTGATATCATCTGCTCCGCTGTAATGGTATTAGTTTAGTTTGTTTCTGTTCATAATCTATTCATAACAACTTTGCCATACAGTTATAAAAGTGTAAATAGAAGAAAATCATATCAAGGAGGAGTATTTTTTATTTGAAAAAGGTCACGAAGCTCTTTGAAGGTTTGGATAACAGAGTTAAATTTGTCCAAATAAGTGTTTCATATTTCTAAATAGTTTTCTTAATTTCTGACGACTTTATAAACCATATTATTTGTTGGTGTTTCTTGGGTTAGTGCGATCGCAAGATAATGTCACACAAAGCGGGGTGAACATCTGATTCCACATCTGCAGCTGCAGACACAAACACACACAGATCCACTCTGACCCCCCCTGGAGGAAGATCAAAAGCCAGCTGGTCAAAAAAACCACCTTGGAGCTCCAAACACCTAAGGACTCAGAGTCTCCTCTGCCCGGATGGGACGTGACCCATGAAGAGGGAAAAGGATGAAGAGCCAGATGTTTGAGGGGCGCTACGCTTCAGGAAAAAAAAGGCTGAAGTGAGCCCGAGGGTGCGAGTGAGTGATGGGCGGAGTGACGTCTCAGTATGCAGAGGGATAAGAGCCACATGTGAGCCTCTTGTCAGCATGCAGGAGCTTGCCCCCCCCCTCCCCCCTGACAGATGCACCAGTGACATCTCCTAAAGGCTGAGAGGCGGCTCAGTGAGAGGTTTTATTTCACACAGCTCCTCAGTATTAGTCTGAGGGGGGAGCTTGTTGAACCCTACCGAGGCTCAAAGTCTCTCGGTTTGCTGAGCCGGTCTCTCTCAAAATTGGAGGAAATGTAAATGACACACACACACACACACACACACACACACACACACAAAAAGTCAGCGCTTAATAAAACTGATGAACAGTGTAATAAAATGTCATGTGGGATCAGTCATCATCATCATTATGAGGGTGAAGAAGAAGCTGTTATTCTGTATTATTTATTTTATGCATTGTAATAAATCCATACTGCTTTAAAAAGAATGCACCCAGAGCGTGACTGTGCATACATTTGGCCTGTTTAATGTGAACAGGTGTACGAGGACCGAAACTGGATTTCTTTTTTTTGTCTTCTCGCTGGAATATTCCAATTAATTTCAATTTCAACTGGCAGCACTTGACCTCCAAGACAATAGACTTTTTTTTTTTTTTCTATTTTATTGAGACAGATTGGCCAAGAGTGTTGCTGCCATCTACAGACTCGTGATTACATTCCTCCTCCTCCTCCTCCTCCGTAAACAGCCGAGGCCTCGAGACAAAAGGCTCGAGATGTGTCCGTGTCTGCATGACGTTCATACGTGCAGCTCAACATTGCAGAGCAGATTATGTTCAGACCTCCTGTTTGGACCTGGAGACGGCTGAAGAGTGACAGCGCTGAAGGTTCAGAGAGCTCGTAAAATATCCTGACTACAGAAATCACCTGATTCTGATGCCGACACACAGTCCAAAACATGTGACCTCAGACAATGCAGTGTCTATTTGCAGCCGCTTGTCAAAGGTTGCATATCTCTTCCCAGTGAGGCCAGTTAGCTAACGAGTCATTTCAGATTGATTTATTCCCATTTGTAGGTGTGTGAGGAAGCAAAAATCTGTCTGTATTCTTGACTAACCTTCACCTGAACCCAGTGACGACAGCAACGGTTTCAGCTCTTGACAAATGCTGTGAAACCAAATCAGACATGACGAAATTCTCCATCAGGGGAAAAGAGATTTCCCCAGTCGACTGATTTGAAAATAATGCAAGCTAAACCTAAAATAAGACTCACAGAGAGGTTTCAGCACCCTTGGGCTCCCCTGCCTTTGGGTGACCCTGGGTATGAATGCCTGCATGTTCCTCCAGACTCCCAGTCACAGAATTCACCTTCCAGGAAAAAACAAAAGAAAAGGTGGACGGAGAAGAGGCCTCCCATTGGACTGAAAAGGACATACGTCTCTGCTGGATGGCTCAACAGGTCGAGGTGCAGCGGGTGACATGTCCGCCGAACGGACGCCCGAGTAGGCTATAGGGTGAGATATTTTGGAACTGTCATGCGCCGACGTTGATCAACTCACCCCTTTTGTGTTTGCCTGCGAGCAACGGGGCGGCGAGGCCCGGCAGGGAGGAGGGAGATTTATTAGGCTTTTCATCAGCGGAGAGCAACACAATTGGTCGTTCGAAGGCTCGTCGCGCTTTCCTGTCGTCTATTTAAAAGTCAAACTCGAGGCCGTGTCAAGAGCAGGACGGACGACTTTGCATTCCACAGATGTCTGCTCCTTGGAAACAGCCATGTGCTGAACTACTTTCACTCCGATGGAAACGTTAACTGCTGAACCCCCCCCCGTGCACAAACATGTGAGCACTTCATTATTTAACCCTTTTTATATGTTTGTGCGGAATAAAGAGCAGATGAATTCTTGAGTTATGTCCAGAAGAGTGGATGTCACAGCGACCTTTGACCACCAAACTCTAATCAGGTCAACCTGGACGTTTGTGCCAAATATGAAGAAACCCCCTCCAGATATCGGGCTCACAGATTTTTTTCCGGGATGACTCAGCAGTCACCAGGTGTGCTGTGAGAGCACCTTCAAAAAAAAACATAGAGATTTCTGTTGCTTCATTTCCCCGTGTGTGTGTGTGGGGGGGGGGGGGGGGGGGGGGGATGACATGTTTCTACTCTGCCTTAATCTTCAGCAATGGGAGAAATGGCTAAACCTCGCCTCGTCAGTGGTCTCGGGCGGAAACCAATTAGAAGCCCGTATAGCTGCGAGCTGACCAGTTGATTATCTTCCGGCTCGTTCGCATAGCACACTTAGTGGGTTAATCCTCAACAGCCTCTGGGTGTTTTTGCACACACTCTCACCAGCTGTTTTCACCAGTGTGGTGGTGGTGGAAGCCTTGGCGGGTGCTGCCTCCCTGCGTTTGCACACAGGAACTGCTGCTGTAACGACACCGATGCACAGTCACTCAACAACAACACGAGCTGGCAGAACACCTCCCATTGCAGACCGTGTATAGCCGTCATGGTATATACAGGTAATGCACTCCGGCAAAGCAGCCGTCAGGACTGTGGCTCGCATCCCAGATCGCCACAGTACAGCAACATTAGGGAATTGACTTTGGGTTAATACACTAATGCACCTGTAAGCTGGCGCCCCATTGTGTCAGGGCCACTGGCTACGGGACACGTGGTTTTCATCTTTACACAATAATGTTATTTTTTGGGCCGTTTTTTGAGGGGGATGACACGACCCGATAACTGTGAGGTGAAGGACATTCAGTGCAGTGAAGTTATGTTTTGGTGTTTTTTTTTTTTTTTACAAATCACTCAGCAGCGTATTGATGGTCAATGTTTTATTCAAACTAAAAACAACTCCGGGATTATCACGAAGACAGAAATACAGCAGGTTAATTCAGTGTTGGCTTTGAGGCACACGGGGAAATATCATTCCTCACCAATGTGTCCGTTAAATACAATAATAAATGTTTGCCCCGTAGAGTAAAGTAAACAAAATCTTCATTCGTGACAACAATCTAAAAAAAGACAGACATCAGTGGACCAATAAGGCTGGAGGAGCTACAGAGAGTTACGGCTGACAACTTTGGCATCAGTGGATAAATCCTTTGTGTATATGTGTATATATATATATATATATATATATATATAAATATAAAGCAAACATGAGGTGCTTTCTTACGAGTAATATTAGTGGCACTGCTTGTTATGAATCATCAACACGATCACTTCACGGGTTAAAATGCTGCCGTTGTGAAAAGGCACTAACTACCTGAAGGTACCTTCACTGAGTACTGAGTACCTCGCTGCATGTCTTTAAGGCGACAGAGTTGATTAAAAATGCGGATATGTCACTACGGAGACACAAAAAAAAGCAAAAGTGTAGAAAATAATCATTTACAAAATATAAAAACAGTTTTAGATGTTTTTTTTTTAAAGGAAGGCCACGATGGAACGAATATTTAAATCGCATGGCTGGCTGGTTAAGGTGGAACGTGAAAGCTGTTGCAGGTTGAAGAAGGCCCCAGAGGTGGAGGCTTGTTGAGCGAGGGAAAGCTGCTGCGACCAGGATTAACATTTTTCTGCAAAGTGCCAGTTTTACTCCGCCGATCTTTACGGCGCTCTCGGGTGCAGCACCTGGTCCGCAAACAGTAAAAAAACAACAAAAAAACGCATCGTGGGAATCGGGAGTGGAAAAAAACTACAATGTCTTTCTTAGTCCCGAGGAGGCTGTGCTACGCTAATTTACACAATCGGTGTTAAAACATTCCCATCGGTTTCTCTCTGAGGCTTCGTCTCTCACAGATGGAGCTGAGTCTGCAGCTTGAGTGCTTAATTGCTTCAAGAAACCTCGTAGTGTTTTATTTTTTCCCAACAAATGAGATCCTCAAGAATATGATCCCTCGCCTAATGTTTCCTTCCCCCTGTGTGTAAAGGCAAAGAAAATAACCTATGGGCTGTTTTGAGTATGACTTGTGGTCCATGAAGTTACCTCCTTCACTCACTCACTCACTCACTCACACACTCACACACTCACACACTCACACACTCACACACTCACACACTCACACACTCACACACACGTTTCTTCTGCTGCTCCTCTTAGTACGGCTCTGCCTTCAGACTTCGATATAGGCAGCATGTGAACACCATCCCTATGACCTGGGGATTGGATGGTGGAGAAGGAGAAACAGAATTTAACACCTCAATGGATATGGAGAGAGAGAGAGATAGAGATAGAGATGGATAGATAGATATATATATATATATACACACACACACGTTTATTTGAATCTCTGCTCACCTGTACACAAGCGATCCCAACACCCACCGCTCCGATGATCTTCAGATGGTCCAGGATGAATTTCTCCAGCTTGGTGATGCAGCCTCCCTGAATGTTAAAAACAAAGACGGTGATGTAGGATGTACGTTTTTGTCTCTTCTGTCTCTGCTGCTCTTAACACCACGCCGTCTCAATGCAGACGAGACAGAAATAAAAGGAACATTCATATCACGGTATTACCCAATTAAAAAGGGATACTCCACTCAAAACATGATTCTACCAAGTTTCACTCTTTTGGTAAAGGTGGTTTTGTGTCTGAACGAGACACCGGTGACGGCGATGAAACCAGAATACCGCCCGACCTCTCACATGAATACCGATCCAGCCGACCCGCACCGAGAAGTCAGCCCCATTTGACGCCCACAGCACCCCCTCAGCCGCTCACCTCCACCTTGTAGATGTTGGACGGGTGGTCCCTGCGGCCGCAGAGATCGGTGCTCGTCTTACAGCAGCTGTCAGGCACCATCCTGCCGTCGGCGTCTCTGGAGTGGATCCAGACGCTCTCGGCCCAGTCCGACGAGCTGTTGCTGCCGCAGCACTTGAACTGAGACAGGGAGACAGAGGGAGACACGTTTCACATCTCTAGAGGGGGAGCTTTTGAAGAAGTGAAATAGTAAACATCAGAAGTTGGACGAAAGACTTTAAGCAAAGACAAACATTGGTTTTCTTACCAATAGTTGTATGAGGAGACGGATACTACTCTGATATCTGTGCAGCAAATATGAAGCTACAGGGACCGGTTGGTTAGCTTAGCTTAGCATAAAGACTGGAAACAAGGGGAAACAGCTGGCTGGGACTATTTATTGGGGCGGGAACGTCCTGGAGTCTCCGTTGGCTGACTGACAAGTACTCCCGATCATAAAATACTGCAGCACACAACCACAGTGGTTTTTATTTTTTGTGTGTGGAGTGAACAGAGGAGATGTTAAGTAGTGAGCTTTAGAGGTGCTGGAAGGTGGATTTTATGTGTGAATGTGAAGGTTTAAAGGAAAGAACAAAGAATAAATGGTGATGTCAGACATCCTGAGGACTCTTATAGTTAAATAACTGAGCGTAAAAAAGAAAAAACAGCACTCCTAAAGATGTCATTTTAAAGTTTCAGGTAAAAGATAAGATTAACGTCGGCCTTCACAAGTTGGTAGATGTTTCCAGTAGAGTGGGAATCACCAGATATTTAATATTATCAGGATACGTAATCTTGTTTTTCGATTTTAAACATTTTGCAATGTGCTGAGTATACTGCAAATTATGCCGTTAGTCAACATCTGTTTTATCGAATAAGAGAACGTTTTAATCATGTGACTAGAACTCCATTAACTTTGTAGACTCATGATCCTTCTTTGAAGAAGTTATAATGTATATGGTCTGTACTGATACATATCTGTACAGACCATGTCTGTACTTTGGATCTGACTCCACTGATTTAACTGGATGTTTTATTCACATAGTGTATGTTTTGTCTTTTCTGTAGACCGCTCTGTCCGGAGGACTAGCGGCGCCGGCTAACGGGGATCCAGTTCAGAAACACAGAAAATCAACTTGGGTTTGTCGGCCAAGCAGACAGACTGACCGACACGCGTCATAAAAACCATAAATGTTGCATCATGCACCTGACAAATTGGACTGTTTGTATGATCGTCTACATCGTCGAAAAACATAAAAAAAAGCTATTGTTGTGCAAAAGGTTTCATTTGTATTCGCAATATCAATAGTTTACGCAATAAAAGATCAATACTTGGCCTCAATTTCTTCCCCCACCCCTTGTATGCATCCATCTAGCCATCCATCCATCTATCCATCCATCCATCCTGGTGTCTTACCTCCTGCTGCAGCTTGTCCACAGCCCTGGTGACGTGCTCGTGGCTGCTCTGTTTGTACTTCTGGGTCATGGTCTCTCTCAGGTTCTGCTTCAGCTCCTCATTCAACTGTTGGGATGCACAAACACACACACACACACATATATATGCATGTATATATACACACATCTCGGGCCAGCACAGAGCACGACCCGGTGATAAACATCTGTTGTAGTTGTTGACTCGGCTCCTGAGTCAGAACGTAAACGCTCCTGCTGGACGGCAGGTTCAAACAAACAGAGCAGCACATGAAGGCGAAGACAGAGGAAGTCTGCGTTTTAGGTTTCTCTTTTTGTTCTCTAGACCAGAGGCAGAAAAAACGCTTACTGGAGGAGCGGGCTCAGTTTCTATGGCAACAAGCCAGCTGGGAAACCACTGTAAATCAATGCGTGAAGGAGACATCAAGGGAGTGAATGATGAAGAGAGGACGGGTGGGGAGATGAGAGACGGGAGGTGAAGACGAAGGAAACGAGAGAGGTTTTTACCCGTCGACAGTCGGCTTTGGAGGTCGAAAACCAGCAGCTCAAGATTCAAACTGACCTCAGACTTGCAGGTGCTGACGTGTAAATGTGGGCTATCGACAGGTGAGGAAGGCTGTAGCATCCACTGCCGGTGAGAATAACCAGTCTACGCTGTTCAGAACTGGGCTGTAAAACACGCCACATGTCCGGGATACCAATGCAAAAAGCAGTATATCGCCGTTTGTTGCTAAATATCTGAACTAGTGAGCATTTCTACAGGCACGTTCATCTTCACGTGTCTCTTGATCAAATGCCGGACAAAGCTTTGCGTTAAACTCAGGCCACACACAGATAGAACAGATAGAACAGATAGTATTAAACGTAAAACACTCACACGTGGAAAACAGCAACTGTAGAACAAAAAATACAAGAATTACCACCTCGCATTTGTGTTTCTCCAACAAGCAGTCATGTTGCAGTTAAAATCCACATTTGTCCAAGTATGTCATCACATCATCTTATTAGACCTTTGTGGGAAATTGTCATGATTTGCATATGATTTCTTGAGTTATGGCCAAAAAAAACAACGTATTTTGTGAGGTCACAGTGACCGTTGATTCAGTCCAAATTTGAAGAACTTCCCTAAAGGTGCTCCTTCAATATCGCGTTCGCGAGAATAACTGGACAGACGGGCAACCATTAAACTCAACGCCACAGCTAAAAGTCCAGATGTAGCACTCATCGCCTTCACGCGGTGGAAAAACGTTCAGTAGTTTTCAGCCGAGACTCTTTGGTTGCGTCTGGTTGATACGATAAGGAATATAAACATGTCGGTATTTAGAGTATTTACTGGAGATGAAGCACGTAGAGAGAGAGGACGGACTTGTCGGTCATCAGTGAGATTCAGTGGGTTGAGGAAACATCTCGGAGAGAAACGTCACTCTGTTCAGATTCAGATCAACGTTATTATCCCACAATTCATTCATGAAGACACCATCAAGTCCAGAGTAACAAACAATAGCGTAACAACATGCTCATATCGTAGGATACTTGACTCGTCTGTCCTCCACTGTGATTGGACAGCGGGGGAACAACGGGGACGAGCGCAGCGTTTTATCAGAAGTCGGACATTTTTAAACTCTCGGCGACAAAACAAACGCTAAACGTGCAGCACTCAGCGCAGAAGTGACACTTTGCGCCTCGTCACAAGTGTTTTAAGTGACGAGCAGATTCCATGAAATAAAGAAGCAAAACATCAGTTCTCACTGAATATCAGGAGGAACAAAAGAGGAATAATAACGAGAGAGAGAGAGAGAGAGATGAAGAACAGAGGGAGGGAAGAAGAGTGGAATCAGAGATTTACGCTCAACTTAATTAATGCAACAATCCTTTGAAGCAAGTGAAGGAGTCAAGAGGTTGTAGGAAGCAGGAGACAGCCGGGTGTTCAGACGGGTTGTGCGTTATGAATGAGGCGGTTATAATGAAAGCAGAGCACCTCCAGACTGAGAGGAGTCCTGCTGCTGAGCTACACGACAGCAGCAACGCCATGTTAATATTACTAATATAACATAATAGAGGAACACTGATGGTGGCTTTAAAGGCAGATATATTAACGACAGTATGGATAGATAGATAGATAGATAGATAGATAGATATATCCTTATCATCCATCCCAGCGCTAAAGTGGGTCTAAATGGTTGTGACACAGAGCATTCAGCCTCGTCATGAGGCTTTTTTTATTCCATCTGGACTAAATGCACCGAGAGTAACACGGTCCGTCTGATGTTTGTCTTCTTCGTGGGCCGTTTGATGTTTAATCCTGACAGTCTGATTTAACCGCGCTGGTTTCATCGTGGTTAAAAGTCACAGCGCGTTTTATTACAACTCTTTTGATTAAGTGCTCAGATGAAGAGGCATGTCGAGCGTGCTCTATTGATCTGTTTAGTAGCGAACATAAGAGCTACAACACACAGACGGGTTTCTTTACTTCAGTGACAATAGAGAGGATCAGTTATACAAAAGAAAAATGTATCTCAGAGGACAAACCGTACTCATGAGATTCCCTTTTGTTATGACTACATTATTACTTAAAACAATTCCTCGGCTCATATCTGTCAGACACATACAAACCTTCCCGGGGGGGGGGGGAAAGAGTACCTGCTGATAGTAGATATAAGCCAGGATGCCGGCCAGGATCTCCAACAGGAAGATACACAGCAGCAGGACGAAGTACTGAGGACACAGAACAAGATGGAGACACAGTCAGCGGACGGTAATGTGAGGAAGCAACAGTGAGTGGACTAGTTTTGGAGATATCAGCCTTCTCTCCCGTATAATGGGACCATATGACCAAATAAAATACATTTGTAACTCTTCTTTTCCAGAAATCATGACCCGGTTACTCAAGATAGTCCATCGGCTTAGTTGTGAGCAGTTTCATTGTGTAGTATGTAATAGTATGGAACTGGGACAGAGTGTCATGTAAACTGTCAAATCAATACTTAAACATCGAAATATGCAGAGTTGGCCAACAAATTGTGTAAATACACAATTGTATTTGGGACACTGTTGATTTATAAGAGCACAGAGGGACGTTTATGTAAATATGATGCAATAAAAAATAACTGCAACGCCAAGAACAGACGGAGAAATCTTCAGAAAATGTGTAAAACTCATGCTGGAGTTGTTATAGAATAATTGAACTCTCTCTCACAGCAGCTGCTTCTCTGGTTTCTCCAGAGTTTTTGTAACTTCATCCTCACTACATAATGGAACAACATTTAACTGCAACGAGACACACACACACACACACACACACACACGCACACGCACACGCACACGCACACGCACACGCACACGCACACGCACACGCACACGCACACACACACACACACACACACACCTTTACAATTCCTGAGCGAGTTCAGAGTCACGCTGAAGGTGACTTTAATCAGACAGATACCGGTTGGATGCGTGCAGAGATTTCCTTTAAGAGTCACAAATAAGTCCGGCCGGCTTCTTTATAATCAATGTTTAAATCTAATAATATAGTTTTTATGAACAAGTTGGCTGTGCGTGTACATTGTACGACCACTAGCCTCCGCTAGATGATCTACACACTGTACCTTTAATGAATGAACAGACAAGTTCACTTTCTTTATTTACGTTGCGCTTTAAGAAGTTGAGTTGATTCAAATCATTTTGTTTTGTTAATCTAGAGTTATTTTTTGGTTTATTTCACTTAAACCCCATAAATCTGCTCGATTAGACACAAGATGAAGAACATGTTTTCCTATAATGACCTCGTTTCATGTCGTTGAAGAAGAGTGCGTTTATGTTTTTAAGTGGGAAACGTCAGCTGTAGTTTTATGGACGATTTAAACAAAACTCATAAACAAAAGAATTTGGATGAAGACATTCTGACGAGTGAATGCGACAAGATATCAGTCCAGGAATTTGATCCTCTCTTGATGCACGACACAAAGACAGCACAGCGCACACACACACACACACACACACACACACAGCTCCACTATGTTCTCCATCTTTGGCATTCTCCTGCGATCCCCCCCTCCTCCCTCATGACAAGTTCATTCCTTCTCTGTGATTCATGGCTGTGATCTCAAGTCCTCAAGATGCACCATGAATTCAAAACCACACACACACACACACACACACACACACACACACACACACACACACACACACACACACACACACACAGGTGTGCAAGGATTTTAAACTGAGCATGAACACTTCGCTATAACTTATGTCAACTATCCCACCTTTCAAAAAAAGAAAGATGGACTACAGCTTGTTTGCGATCACGTGACTATTATGTCGCATGAAATTCAGATGGAGGGCAGGAAGTGAAGAACCTAAATACTGCGTGAATGTGAAATAGAGGAAAGTGAATAAATAAAAGGGTCGGTTGAACCTACACGCAGCCGTTAACGGCAGAAAATAGAAACACACATTGGCTGTGATCCTTCACAAAATGATGAAGAGCGATTTTTCCCACAGCTTGACCGATTTGCTCGGTGTGGAGGCGATCGACATCACAAATGACCTCGTCCTCCAGACCTCCGACTATAAGCCAGATGAAGACGTACAAGAGTCTAGAGGCGTACAACTATTTCGTGAGTGGTCGGGTCCACGACCTCGGATCCAAAGTAGCATTGAACCACTGCCGCTAAAAAACACACGTAGATAGCCAACTAGTTTCCAAAAAACTAAATTAAACTCACCAACATGTCTGCCCGCGTAGGTCGGTGACGCACTCAGCTGAATTATCACTAGCGCCCCCTAGTGTCTAGTGTTTTAAGAAGGTTTGAGTCCCCACAGCCACTAGGGCGCCTTGAGCAAGCAGCTGTAACCGGCTACCCATAATACTGTGCAGTTTGCTGCAGCAGAATGAGCGATTAGACAAAAAGAAGATAAAGACAAGCAGATAACAGTGAGACAGACAGAAAGAGGAATGTAGAGAAAACTAAAAGGACAGAGACACACTCGGACTTGTAATGAAGTCACTTTCTCCACAGGTGGATCCAGACTCAGCTAGGACTGCTTTCCATCTGGCTCACATGGAAAGGAAAACATTTCTCCCTCCTCTCCCCGAGTCATTGCACCGTTCTGTCGCTTTTTCTCCTAGAAAACAATGAGGCTGTGTTTGCAGACACACACACACACACCACACCCCTTTTCCCGTGGGAGAGTTTTCCTATTTTTCCTCTCTGTCTCACTGACCTCGCACGTTTCGTCTGATACTGCCTTTAATCTGAAGAGAGGGTTTATTGAAGCTCCACAGCTGCAGATATGCTGGTGATATTGTGGCTGCATCAGGTGGTTAGAACTTGTGACTTTTAGGTTGAAGGACAGTGTGGCCAATCACAGCTGCTCTCAAGCAGGTACCACCCCCCCCCACCCACCACCACCCTCATGTTTGCCCTCTTTAACAATCTCAATAGCATCTCTGCCTGCCGACAAGTTGGTTCCTTCACTGTGATTCATCGACCTAATCTCAGCTCTTCCAGATGCCCCCCCACACACGCCCCCACACACACACGCCCCCACACACACACGCACGCGAAACAAGGGATCATCTAAAGCAGTCTTTTGTCCTTTAAATGTCACAGTAATACTATAATTAGTCTTTTTAACTACTTGCCTTCTGTGAGTTTACCTTTCAAATGTGTCTCTAAATTTTGTCTCTTAAATTTGATTTACTTGGGACATGAAATGTTGTCTATAATTGTATTCATCCTATTTTAACTCACCTGGTTCTTATATGTATATTGTTTACTTTTAACATCGTACTAAAACGTTTTACCTTGTATGTGAAGCACCTTGTGATTAAAGTGTGCGACTGAATACTTTATTTTCTGACTACTGTTTAATTTGTGTAAACATTTTAGTCGTTTCGAGGTATAAAATGAGCATTGACGTATGAGGCAGAGAGTTGTTACTCGTCTTGTTTTTTTTGGGAGAAGTTAACAATGCCATGCCATCACTTTGTTCTGAATGCCGTCCTTTGTCCTCGAGGAGCTTCTGTACCGTACAAATATCCGGCTCTGCAGAGTTCTTATGGACTCGTCGACACAAACATTTGCCCACAGCGTCGTGCGTCATGCACACATTTACCGTGTTGATATATGTGGATGAAATATGTAGCAGTGTGTGAACACTACAGTGTTTTTGTGTGTGTTTGTGCACGAGTGCATATTCAGTGCCCTGCGGGTCTCTGTTGGCAAAACCCTGTGCTGTGTGCAGACGGTGCCAAATCAAATACGGGCACACACGCTGCTACTGTAAGAACTTCTTGTTGTGTCTGAACTGAACCCAATGGAGGCCGACACCTCGGCCGCGATGCGTGTGTGCGTGTGTGTGGCGCCAAAATGTCCTTCGAACAAACGTGGCTTGTTCAAGAATGGAAACACAACATCCAGTCTGATGCCAAGAGCGATGTCAGATAAGCTGATGTACATCCGACTACAGAATATGCAATCCAGTGATATTTAGTGACACAGAATCAGTCTGCCTGTACCTTTAAATAAACTAGAGTTACCGCCTTGTTATCACTTTATCCTATTACACATTGGTGTGAAAATAAAGATGTCCTCCAATAATAAAGAATACACCTTACGGTCCCACGGTTTGTTTAAATCTTTCTTTAGCTTGCAGAGAACGTCCCTCTGACGGGTCTCTTACCACTCGCAGCAGCCTCCTCTGCTCCTTGAAGGTGGCGCAGCAGCCCAGCACCCCCGTGACCATCACGATGGCTCCAGCCAGGACCAGGATGTAGGCGGAGGCGGCGTAGGTCTTGGAGGAGAGAAGGCTGATGTAGTCGCTCTTCTCGACCAAGGTCCAAACGCCCACCGCCATCACGCCGCCGCCTGCCAACTGGGAGGAGAAGAGCACGTGATTAAAGAAACAAAAGACGAGACTCAGGAGGAAACCAAAGCTGAGAGTGACAAAGAGGTTTGAAGTATTCAAAGTGACGAAGGAGGAAAAATGAATGCAGGTCAATGGTTCAATGTGAGCTGCAGCAATTAGTCAATTGACAAATGTACCTACTAATATGATGTTTGTCAAAATGTCAAACATTCTCTGGTTTCAGCTTCTCTAGTGAGAGGATTTGCTGCTTCTCTTTGTTAAATATGTTCGTAATAAATATAATGTCTGTGAGTTCAGGACAAATAAAACCAATCCAAGATGTCATCGTGGGCTCCAACACATTTTAAAAAGCATTTCTTCCTTTTCTCACTTATTTGTATTCTGGAACGCCACATTCCTGATACTGGAACGTTTTTGGGGGGGAATAAATGCTTTGAATGCGTCTTCTGTGTCCTCTGTAAAAGTATGCAACAGCAGCAGGCATTCATCTGCTGGCTGAATGGAACTCTGTTGGAGAGCTTCATCTGCTATTTATGCCATGAAGAAAGCTAAATAATGAAGTCAATACGAGGGCATTTTCTGTGCATGTGTGCTTGTTGTAAAGGAAAAACATCATTTCTTCTCCTCAAAACACGGTACGTTTGACCGGCCTGAGGGTTTGTTTATCTGACTTCTTCTTCAGCCTTGCTGTGCACCAAGATCTCCTCCACCAACTTGATGAGTAAAACGTTATTATAACAGATAATGTAAGACATGCAGGTGCTTGAGAAGCACTTCAGACCGACACAAACACTTTGGCGATGAAATCCTTTGTGCGATATAAACGGTGCCAGAGTGGAAACTTACCCAAAAGAGGAAGTTGAACGTGAACAGGAGGTATTTCAGGCAGACGGTTCCGCACTTTTCCTTTTTCTCCTCGTAGACCCCCATGCTGCAAGAGACGGCAGATCTCAGGTCAGATATGACAATAACAAACAGTAGGAGACAACGCTTCTGATTTTCAGGTGATTATACAAAATGCTTATTAATACTGTATTCCATTTCTGCCGGTAGATTCCATTTCTCCCCTGGGGGCCTTTCATTGGCAGCCCACTGCTCCCTATATACATGTGTATATGACAATAAAATGGTTTCTGGACACAGAATTAGAGCTTGAAATTAAAGCCAACCTTCCTTTTTATGGTGACTTGCTTTTAAAGAATGAGGCCGATGCAGTACACGGGGGAGTGCGCTTTAGATCAGCAGTGTAGGCACAACCAGTGAGCCGAGTTATTACATGTGTATGCAGAGAGATCCGTGACTAAGCACTGAGTGGGAGCTCAGAGTCGGGCCCAAGGCTGGAAATTAGAACCGCCCGCTTCGCTCGCCGCCCAGTACCAACGTCCAACGCTTCCAGAGGCCAAAAAACATCTTCTTAGAACGGAACAATTCATATTTCAAAAACAGATTGGAGCTCATCCCAACAATCTCTGTACTTAAGACTGCAGTAGTTGACACTGTGTCATCACCACAACAATGGAGAACACAACACCAGTTTGAGGTTTGAAGGTCCCATCATAGAACACTCGCTGCCTTCATGGAACAATCTTTGCTCCCAAAGTCTCACATCTTTTCTCTTTAAACCCACAATTTTCTTGGCTCACTTGCTCCGTCAAGCCCAGACTCGCCCTCCGCTGACTGCCTCTTTCTCAAACTCTTCTTCTCCTCCTCATGACTCCCCCCCCCCCACCACCACCATGTCTTCCACTCAGATGAGTGCCCTGCATGAGTGAGTGGGTCCGTCTGGACTCTGTCTGGTGACCATCTGTCAGAGCGGGAACACTTAGTGTGACCTTGTTAATTAAATTCAAACAACACCTCACAGACAAAAACTCCTTATTTTGCTGTTTGGAGATGGAAAGAAAACAGCTGAGTCAAGAGAAACACGACAGGAAGAAGTAAACACGACCAGACAACGCTGTGGCAGAGACCTGTCAATCACTGTAAGCCCCGCCCTAAAGCATCCCCTGCTTTATGGTCTGTTTGACTCTAAATGGAGCATAATGTACTAAATGAACATCATGCTGTATTGAAGAAGACTTGAAACTAGAGATTGAGACCATAAACTCATGTTTACAATGTTTACTGAGGTAATAAATCAAGAGAGAAGTACAGTCATTTTCTCATAGACTTCTATACAACCAGAGGAGTCGCCCCCTGGTGGACACTAGAGAGAATGCAGCTTTAAGACACTATCTCTGTGTCTCTCATTAGCTTTAGATTATACCAGGATGTGATATCATTGCTCAAATGCACATTAAGCAAGACTGTTGCCCTGTTAGCAGAGATACGTATGACACCCGTCTGACACACTCAGCATGAATCAGATAATGACCGTCTCGTTTACCCGAAGAGATTACGGTGGTGAAATACTGGAACAGGTCTAGAAAAGGATAATTTACCTGTAAACGCATATAATTAAGTGTCACAGACGTTGCAGGTTTAGTGAAGGTTGAAGGTTATTTGAGGCATGTTGGGGAGGGGATGCTAAATTACTGTATTTCTGAGACCAACCCACCAGCTGTTAAATTATCAACAAAACCTTTAAGTTGTCATTGTTAGTTCTACCTGTTACAAGAAATGATGAATAAGTAATTAGTTAGATTAAATGTAAAATAAAACCAGAAGCAGTGCACTGATGCTTGTACCATTTCTTTTTTGTATCGTTATTTGTAAATCAGGATGCTGCAAATTAATTGGCATCTATTTTGATGATTGATGACATGTTCTGAGTCTAGTTCTAGCTTCTGCAATGTGATTAATTGCTGTTTTAAACTCAATACTTGGTGTTTCATATGATCTTGGACTCTGGGAAACTGTGATGGACATTTCTTTACAGTCTCCTTCCATTTTATAAACAAATCGATATATATATATATATATATATCTTCACACTACAGGAAAATCCCATTGGTTCTCAAATTCAGTATTTAAACTTGACTGTCATCACATCAGACTTTAAACAATGTCTACGGTACTCCACACAGTCAGTAAGCAGCTATAGAGACACAACTCTTAACACTTTATTTGAATACTACTTCACTACTTTACAACTGGATTATCCGATTTGCCAAATGTCATCTCTGCATTGATGTTTTGGGGGAAATGGGGTGTTGGAAATCCAGAAACAAAAGAAAAGTACAATTTCACGTCTGAGCTATGGACATTTGATTTGAAAACATCTTTTGTTAATGTATTCTTTAGTTGAGGTGTGAGACACAGATCCTGATTCAAATACACTCCTCGTCCATTAAATTAGCAGACAAAGAGCCAAATAAAGTACTTTATGATATTTCCTGTGTGACAGTTTATCCCAAAATCACAAATACACATGTTCGCTCTTACCTGCCGTGTTATATTCTTCATCTAGTTTGTTTTGGTGCAGATATTGGACGTAGAGCTGCTTGCTTTGTGTCGATTATAATGGGAATATGCAGCTTGTGGTGCACACAAATGCAAATAAATACATTTTAAAAACTCAACAGGAATGTCTCTTTTCCAGAAATCATAAACCTCCGAGGTCTGTGGGATAACTTGAGTAACCGGGTATATTTCAGGGGGGTTAACTCACACTAAAAACAATCTAGATTGATAATAATATAATAATTAGCACCACAGTTAGGAGGAAAAACATGTATTTGAGATGTTGGTGTCCCTTTAAAGAACTAATTTCTACATAATATTGCTGTAAAAACTACTTTTATACAGTCAAACAATATGTGTGTATTTTCAGATTCATACAGCCACTCTCATTATCAAGAGAAACTGGTGTTTCTCTGATTTAAATGACTCATCTCTGAATCCTTATTAAACACACCGGAGACATTCATCAACTGAAGTTAGCTCGTTAGCACTGAGCTAAACGTCACCGTCACCAGCCGTGCGTAGAACCGCTGGGAACCAGTTACCGTGCTCTTGTGGTTCTTAGTAACTATAGTTAGAGCTCACGGTAACATCTGTAGACACAGTGTTAATAACCTCCGTCGTGCTTTAAATCACCATCACCGTGTGAGCTAACGCTAAAGTTACACGTCTGTGTTGTGTAAAAACACGTGTTGTATTGAGATTAGATGCTTTTAAGAGACGGCAACATGCGGATGAAACCCTGTTTGATGGACGAGGTTGAGTAGAAAGCTGCTAAATGTTCCGTCTGTGTCGTAAAAAAAAGACTTCCTTGTCTGGTCGATGCTACACTGCAGTGTGTGCGTGCGTGCGTGCGTGTGTGTGTGTGTGTGTGTGGATAGCTAACAACTCTTACCTGCCCCTGTTTGTTTGATCTGGTATCGATGTATTTATTTAAGAATAAGCGATGATATGCGATGGGATATTCCTTAAAAACCGCCTGTTTTCATTCCACCTTCCTCGGTTGAAGTGGTGCGTTCAGGTTCCGTACAGACTGAGAGGAGCTGACTCCGCCCTGGGCCACCTTAAGTGGGGCTTGGTGTGGTTTTTTGTTTTTTCTGTCCCGGGGCAACGCTTATGTGTGTGTGTGTGTGTGTGTATGGAAGAACATTACTGCCACTGTGAGGACAAAATAAAGGTCCTGTAAGTCATTATCATGAGATAATAAGTCACAATGACTTACTATCTCATTATAACGATGAGATAGTAAGTCATAATCATGAGATAGTATAATCATAATAGACTTACTATCTCATAATTATGACATAATAATTGTAGTCGACAGTGGAGAATAATGAGCAACATCTCTTTTCTTTTTATTTTATTATTTATGTAAACATTCAATGGAACACTTCACTGAACCAAACAGCCTTTAATGATACTTTACTGCTACTATACCTGCTGGATCAGCCTGGTGACCCATATTATGGACTGTTGTGTAATAAGACCGATAACACATTGACAGAGGCTCCTTCATTTCGTATTCTCAAACATAAGAATTCATTTAATTACTAAAAAAACAACTGATACTGACTTGTCTACTTGTATTAACAACTGGTTTAAGTGAGTACCTGCCCTGCAGCTATGAATCACCGTCAGGTGAGTTTTATATCACGAGTCTCAACTGAGCCTGAAGGGGTGAACAAACATTTGACCTACTTCTCTGCGCAGGTAACTAGTTTAGCATTGTTGTGTGTGTGTGTGTGTGTGTGTGTGTGTGCGTGTGTGTATGGTAATACACACTCACCACTAGATGACAGTGTTTTTCTTTAACTCTGGCTCGACTCCAGATATCCTTCCCAGAAGCATTACCGTAGAATCCTGAATGGCAATGTGACTGAAAAAGCTCAGACAGCATCCATTAATAATTTTCATACATATACAGCCTTGACCTGTTGTCCTTTGTAATAAATGTCACTCCACGGAGAATCAAAATCAATAAATCAATAAAAAACAAAGATTAAACAGAGTACCACAAAATGGATTTTCACAACATTATTAGTTTTGAGCATTTATTCTGTTTTTTCAAGAAGAAAAGAAAAACGTCTCAGCATGTTAGGGTAAGTACAGGGTTCAGGAAATGAAAATAAGCAGCACATGCAAGAGTAGGAAATTCAAGTCACAATAAAATGAAAAGAAAACATGTCGGGAATGTTTGGCTGTGCTTGTAATTTAAACAGGAACTCCATCTATCTTTACTTACAGGTCCACAAAATGGCACAGGCTCATATGCAACTTTGCAACTTATATGAAATGGTTAAATGGACTCCACTGTGTTTACGGAGAAGAAGAAAAAACATTTGTTAATTTGAATTGCAAAAGCTTTCCTGGATAAATTACCGCAGTTCATACCCAGTAGGTGTATCACTCCAGCAGCTACAACACTGCATCATCAGGGTAAATCTGCCTTTTACTTTCACGCCCCGCAAACTTTGAACGAGCTGCAACTTAAAATCTTTAAAGGTCCCATATTTAAAAAGTGAGATTTTCATGTTTTTCATTATTTAAAAAATATATATTATTATGGAGGGATCTCTCCTCTGTTGCTCTCCCTAAGGTTTCTTCCTCTTTTTCTCTCCCTGTTAAAGGTTTTTATTTTATTTGTTTTACCAATTCAATAACTCACCACAAAAAAAATCTTGTGCCTGCCTATTAGAGATGTGTGTGTGTGTGTGTGTGTGTGTGTGTGTGTGTGTGCGTGTGTGTGTGTGTGTGGGGGGGGGGGATAAAGCCTGTTACCAGGAAAGACACAAGCTGTCAGTCTTGATTTGTTTGTGACTGCCTGCATCCTTTAGACCGATGCTACTCCAGCCTCAAACAGGTACGCACACTTTTGTTGTTTCTGCAGCCGTTTGATGGTCGTAGCTGATATTCTGAAATAGTTAAAGGATGTATTGATCACTTCTGTGTCAAGCAACGAGCTGTTTGGGAGTTTTCTAAGAAGATTAAATGGCACTAAGGACTACAAGACGGGAGCATGTGAACAACAACAACGAAAGCCTTTTAAATGAAACCACCACTCTTCTCTATGGAAGAGGGAGCAGAAAGTGATGACTTTGTCTCTGTGTGTATCCATAGCACTCTTAAACCAGAACAAGATGTTTCCCCTTTAAAACGTATGTCACTTAATCCTTAATTGCTTATGTAAAGCTTATGTAAGGCAGCAGCGGAACTATTTTCTCTTGGTTTATATGCACTGGTTGTCCAGGAGCTGGTAGTTCTGCTGACCCACAATCTCAGTGGGACAGCTTCTATAAATAAGTAGTCCTCCGGTCGACGCGCCGGTCTTCAGAAGTAGTCCTAATCTTTGTCACACCTGCCACGGCCCTGCCAAGCTATAAATACGGGGATCATAAGAGGATCCACCTGGTATCCATGTTGGATAGTCATCCGGGCTCACAAGATGTAGCCAGGGCACAGATTTACAGTACCCATGAACTAATACTCCAAGTGGCAACAACAGCAGTGGAAGGAGGACCTGTCTTCTTCTTAATTCTTCTTTACAATTGTCTTTTTTTAAATGAAATGGATGAGAAGTAAACTGAAGGAACACCTCAGGATTTGTTCCTTTTCTGTATTTCTGGGACATCCTCAGATGAGAAGAGAGAGAAGCTGCCTTTCTACTTCACGGTAAACTGTAATTTAATGTTTAAATGTCCTGGTGTAGTACACAGCTGTAATTTAATCTAAATGTTTTGTATTGTTAGCTGTAATTTAAAGTAATCTTAATCAGGGTTGGGGCTTGTCTTGAAGGTTTGATGGTCTTGAGTCATGATTTCTGGAAAGAGACATCGCTGTTGAGTTCTTCAAACTTATTTTTCCTATTTTGTTTTCTGTGGTCATTGGACTGATCTAGAGGTTTGATGACGACAGGCCTTTAGGGGCAGAGGGGGGCTATATTTCTGGGGTTGTGGTGTAGCCAAGATTTCCTTTTCAGTGCGCTGCTCGTTGTTTACTCTCCAATTTGAGAGCAGCTTGAGATGCAAGACTGGGGTTGGAGCTGAGAGACGAGTAGCCAGTTTACAAACTGATTTTAAATCACTGAAAAGCTGAATCATCGTCATCATCAATTACGTCTCTTTTGCTCTCCACTCGTGCTGTTCAGCTGCATTAAACCAAAGCCTGTTCCAATGAGATTTGTCAATACTACTTGGACTACAAACGGAATCCAGAGCACCTCTGATACCAAAATCTTGTCCCTTTGACGAAATTATCATTCGACTGGTACAAAAGAAAATTGTTGCAGTGGGACTGTAAAGTGTTGTCGCAGCTCGCCTTGGAAGAGAGTGGATGCAGCTCCGGAGACGGATGGCTGGCTAGTTAGCTCAGTAGCTTGTCCTCCAGAGCGGCGGGGAGTGAGATGGAGGCCTGTTCGGCTCATTTTCTGTAACACTAAACGCTTTTCTGTAACGCTCATTTTCAGTGTAGCACTAAAACATGTTGTAGCTAACTAGCCAGCTGCCCGCTAGTTAGCTTGATACTTCCACCATGCTTTAATGCTACACCGGTTACAGAAAATGATCCGAACAAAGTTGTCACAGAAGTTAGCTGGCTACAATTTTAGGATTTTACTGATCACTTTTAAAGCACGTATGGGTTTGGCCCCAACATATATAGAGGAGATGTTGAACCCCTATGAGCCAGCTCACAGCCTAAGATCCTCAGGTTTTTTTATTTATTTTTATCATATCAACTGTCTCACTGAGCTTTCTGTTGTTGTTATTATTGTCTTGCTTTTGCTGCTTTGTCTGTCAAAGCACTTTGTAAACTCTGTTTTTAAAGGTGCTATATAAATAAAGCAATGGCAATGGTACACATAAAAATGGCCGCCGCGCTGATTGTCCGTCTGCATTGATTTGAAAGGGAATCCAACTCTTAATTTATGATAATGTGTCTGGTTATGTTTGGTAGGAAATATAACATCTGTTTTTTCCCCAAGTCTCTGCTTTAAGTGAATGTAAATCTGCAACACAATGAGTTTCACTGTTTTTCAGCAGAATACTAACGTCTGTCTCGTCTCTTCCCACAGAGCCTCTGCTGGATTTACTCGGGTGCTGATGTTTCACCAGTTTTAAATATGAAGGTTCAAGGAAACCTGGAAACACCATAGACTGAACCGCCTGAATCTGTTCATGTTGGAGCCGTAAAAATCAACACATCTGACATGTTGACATGTGTGAGTTCCACGCAGCTCATCACAACACCCGACTCCGTTTCCCGCTTTGAAAGGACTTCAGTTCTTCCCCAGTAAACAGGACTCATTCTTACCAAACAGCAAATGGAGCCCTACTGCTGTATCAAGTGTGGAGCCACTTGAAGGCCTCGCTGAGACCCCCAAACGGTCAGGGCTGTCGTGAGTGGATTTATGTTTCTATGTAGCGTGTGTGCGAGTGCAGTGCAGTCTTGGATCCAGCGTGGAACCCCCACAGTCCGCCCGGGCGCCCAGCCTTCGGGCCGGAGACGCTCCAAACGAGCAACTACTCTCTGGTGTTGCTGATTCAGCTCAGCCTGCTCTCCTTCGACCTGTTCGTCAACTCCTTCAGCGAGCTGCTGAGGCACGAACCGGCTGTCCAGCTGGTACTTTTCATGTAAGTTCCTCACAGTTTTCATCAGCCAAACATAGTCTCTGGCTCCAGTGGGGGGAAAAAAACCTAAAGATAGTTCAGATGCTGGACTGATTTGAATCAGCGTTGTACAAAGACAGTAATCTTTCTGTTCCCGTCCCTTTTCTTTCTGCTGGTCTCACATCCTGCTTCTCTCTTGTCTTTTCTTTTTTTTCCTGTATGCTCTTCCTCAACAGAATCCAGGACATTGGCATCCTGTTCAACCTGATCATCATTCTGTTGATGCTGTTTAACACCTACGTGTTCCAGATCGGCCTGGTCGCCATATTGCTGGAGCGGTTTAGAGCTGCGCTAATGCTCTCTGCTCTCTATCTGACCTTCAGTATCATACTCCACTCCTGGCTTATGGTACGAGCTGTTTGTGCACAAATGTGCAGAGATAGATTAAGATCCAAGGCTCGTGGTTACACTCAGTCTTTGTCAACGCAACCTTTGTCATTTCGGTCACGCCGGGACACGTTTATTTTATTTAAAACCTTGGAAAACACATGGAGGGAGGATCCTTATTGTCAATAGTGGAGAGACGACTAAAGTAATATAGAAATGATATAAGAATGCATGGCTTTATTAATTAAAACAGAAAAAAAATAATAGCATTGACAGTTACAAACTAAGAGCAGCAATTAAACCTTGGCCTTGTGTCATTAACGAGGTCTACTCAAAGTTTTGTTGAAGTATAGTCCACGTATGTGGGGCACGGTAACAAAAAGCAGCTCTATAACTGCAGGATGACCATGTCTGTGAGCAGGAGTCCAACATTTTAAGAATGCAGAGCTGAGAAACGGAGGGGAAGCCTTTTGTAAAATAGCTTTACAAATAAATAGGTATTTTGGTAAAGTAGGCAGTGCTGTGTGTGTGTGTGTGTGTGTGTGTGTGTGTGTGTGTGTGTGTGTCCTGTAACAATCCACACTGATGAATCTTAAGGCGGAGTGATTTACTGCATCTAAGGGTCTGAGAGTGGAACTGTCCGCCCATGAATAACAACCCCGTCGTCCAGTACAGAGAGGAAAACAGGTATTTTTCTCGTTAATAATGGAAAGCAAGATTCAATTCTAAAAATAAAGCCAGACTTCAATCTCAGCTCTGCTAACCACATGTCAATATGGACTATGATAGAAAGGTTATCAACCGAAATGCACATTTTGTAATGTTGCGCTCTCTCTGTTATGGTGTAATTGGCAGAACGAATTTCAGAACTTGCAGTCTGTATTTCTTGTATTTGAAAACAACATCAACGTAGTCTTTGTACAGGTTAGGACCAGTTTCAAATGATGGAGGTGTTTTTTGGAGGAGGTTAAATGATAGCTGTAGATTTAAAGTGGGATCCGATCACCCAGACCACATACCGAGGTGGCCAGAGTTCGGATCTCAGTGAGATGTGGACAGAATGTGGGCACAATTTATCAAACATAGGTCTCGAGCCAAACTACTTAGCATGCCAGGAACATATTTCGTTTGTCCCAAATACATAGTAGGCTATGCCAAAATGATGTTGTACTACATCCGGTCGCATTTTACAGTGTGCAAGCCAGAATGCCTTTCTGGCTATTCTGACCCACAATGGTGTGCGAGTATAAATGAGCAAGAGGGTCTCAGTTGCATAGTACGTACTTTGTAAAGGCAGCTGCAGTGTGTACGAGAAGTAAAGAGCAAAAGTGTGTCATTTGGAAAGCAGTGCAGCTGTCTGAGTCGTGTTTAGTTAACTGCTGATGAAAACCCACCATTTTCAGATTTTGCTGCTTCAAACAATAATCTTTTAAATTACAAAAGAATTTCAATTAAATATTAAAATAAATGCGTTTATCACCAAATTAGGTGGAGCTTTGTTGGTGGCTATTCTTCAATAAAACAAGTCTACGAATACAGAAGGGAGGAAGAGAAAGCAGACAAAATAACGGGGCACTTTTATGGTGAAGAATTTATAGGAAATGAAAAGTGTTTATCCACCGTTTTATAGCCGCTCTTTTGCCCATGATGTATACATATATATATATATATATATATATATATATATATATATA
>NW_022280038.1:9488551-9506491 GCF_004355925.1 Anarrhichthys ocellatus
CTTTCATGAAATTCAAAATAAATGTGCACACAGTGAAATGTTTGATTTGCCATTTCTAGCAATGGCAGCAAAATCTGTTTAATATTATTGAGGAAATTGTAATTTGTAGTGTTTTGCCTCCATTTATAAAAGATGCAGCATCAAAATGACCGTCAATGTTTTCTGTATAATCTTTCCAGAATCTACGTTGGCTGAATACCAACAGATTTATTTGGACAGACGGCCTTCAGGTGCTGTTTGTGTTCCAAAGAGTCGGTAAGATGAACATTTTACTACATTTAAATCATTTTTAAAGCTGACCGAATGCAATTTATTTTGAGTGTCTACTGCTGTCGATAGAGCTTTGTTTAAGGATGTCAAAGATCGGTCTTTTTCAGAACACAGAGGGTAACTGAACAGTGTGTAATCTTAAATGAAACAAGAGAAGCGGTACTATTGACATCCATTACATTTTAGATTTGACACATGCTCAGTTTACAGGAGTTAGTTGTTTAGTGAGAAATGACTCATCAAAGTGCGGCAGAGAAGACGTGTTTTTATAGGCCAACCCCGGGAGTTAGCATCTCACTGGTTCCCTCACAAAATGATTACTGCAGAGAATAAGCGCCAACAAACGTTTATGATACTTACACATTTTGTTCAGCGAGATAATCTTCACAATTGAAAACCACTTTTATGATATTTGAAACGAACTACACAACGGTCACATGAGCGCTCGTACAAAGACAACGAGGCTGTGAAGGCGGACTAGTAGACGTGATGGCGTTTTGTAGCCATTTGTTAGCAACCGCCTTTTTTAAGACACGTTAAAGCTTCACAATTCCTGAGAGGGGTATTTACTGATGCTTTTTTAATGTCGTAGAACAAAACGCTAAAATCTGTTAAGCTTCTGTTCACCACAGAACTTATTTCAGGCATCTAACCAAAAACACATTCAATATAAAACATTGAGCAGAAGTACAAAGATGCTGACTCGTCTCAACATGGAGCGTTTTCCTCTCAAAGCAGAAATCTTTACAAGAGAGTGAATCCATGTTTGAGTGACACTATTCGAGCATGCAGTTGTGTTTCTGTGACCTGCTCTCAGACCTCTGAACCGCTGAATTTCAGTGTGATTATCACTGAAGAGGGTCACTGACAGACAGCTGAGAGTGAGTTAGTCTCTCCTCTCCAGCAGCACGCTCACATCGCCACGCGGGTGTGATTTTCATACACGTATAAGCTCTTAAGTGGATAACAGGATTTATTGTCGAGCTGTTGTTCTTCTCTGATCCTGTATTAAGTTTGAGAACGTTTTATTTGTCTCTCTGTGTTGTCTGCTACTTAAGACCCACCCAGACGGTTACTCAGCGTGTGATCCACTGTTGCATCACAACATCTCTCTCATTATGAACCTTCCTGAAGACGCAATATGAACCCCGCTGGGCTGAGCTGTAGTTGTAAATGCTGGAGGGGATTTCCTTATTTCTGTCTTTGTACAATCACATAATATCTCTCAAGTAACCTCAATCTTTGTCCAAAGTCAGAACACCGGAGCCGCTCTCTTGGAAATGAATGATGAATTATACAAACTAAAAAAGGGACACTAATATATGTATTTATACAAATGCGTCTCTGTAACATGGGATTCAGTGTGATGGGCTCTTCTAACTGAAGCAAGTTGATTTTCTTGACAATACTGAAAGTTGATGACATGAATTCTGAAAGAACATGATGAGAGTTTGCAGAAATATAAATAATGCGTGATTAGTTCTTCATTTCCCCACTGAACAACCAAATTGGGTTAATAGAGATTCAAGCGAAATGATACACTTCATTTGTCTTCGCATTAGTTGTGCTGCTGACTGCGTATTGAAAGCACCGTCCTGCATTTGTTTAAATATATTCTGAAAGCAGATCTGTCAGCACCTGTAATAAACTAACATCACTCAGAGCACCTTGGAACGGACTGAAAGGGTAGAAACAAGTGGATTTGTTTGTATTATTTAGTGGATTTTTCCTCACGTATGTTTCTGTCCACAGCCTCTGTGTTGTACTACTACTTGTACAAGAGGACGTCGGAGTATCTGGGTGACCCTCGCCTCTATGAGGATTCGCCGTGGATGCGGGAACTGTTCGCTCGGGTCAGACAGTGACCTCACTGCAAAAATAACCCAATAAAAAGGTCCCATATGGAGAGCAAAGGTGTTTCAATGAAGTGTGCATTTGGGGAAAAGATGGCCACTTCAGTACAGTGTATTTAAATGTGTTTGAAGTGCATTTGCAAGACGATACCAATGGCATTTTGGGAACACTTGAAAAAAGAAATACAATCAGGCTTGAAATGCATTTAATGTAAAACATACATTACAAATAGATTTGACAGGATTTGAAAACCAGAAACATTTTCCACAGAACATTTCCCTCCAAAGCAGGAAGGATTGTGCCAAAATCTGCTGAGACATTTTAGAACAACAAGGTCTCATCAGGTAAGAATTAATGAAACAATTTAAAATATTCTGTGATAGCTGTCACCACATGCCGTTTGTCTTTTCTTTTGTTAATGCTGTATATTTTTTAACAGACAATATTACAGTTGTTTTATACACATTTGAGACTATTTGTGTTGCTTTGAGTTTGTTTGTAATGTGGATATTGAACAGCGTTTGACTTTATTGCAGCTTTGACAGTTGCTGATCTCCACAGTCTGTAAAATCTGACCGTGTTTCATTTTCCCATGAAGTGTTAAATGCTTAAAGTACAATAAAAATGTCTTCTGAAACGTGTGTGTTTTGTATGAAATTAACTTTACGAGGTTGTTTCTAAGCAGGACATTAGCTGAGTGAAGAGGAGCTGATGCTTCAGCTCACCGAACTCTTTGAGGAGCGACTCCTTCAGCAGGTTGAACTGCATGCCAACAAATGAGAAAAGGTTTTCATGAGATGAGAGTTTCTTTATGTGAAATCATGTATTTTACTCACTCAAGGAGAAAAAATTGGGTTTATTTGTTCACTAAAAAAACATACAAATTTGAGATTCCTCAGCATTATCAACAATTAACAACATATTCAAAAACTGATCCCAGCTCTACTTTAAACAGCGGATAAAAACACCAGACGAACTCACCCTTGTTGCGTATTTATAGAACTGCTCAGCCTCCTCTCGTTTGCCCGACTGAAAACAAAAGGTTCATTGCATGGTTGAACATATACCATGTGAGATTCTGTTTATGTCGTGCTACTATAGCTACTGGCTGATAGCCGGTTGTTTGGGAACAGGGACGTTAATACATCCACCACGGTACAGGCTTTACAGCATACAGCCCATGGATGTATAAGGTAATAAAAGCGATGAATTACAGCCAATATAAACATTACTACAGAAGCACACAGCTAGAAAGAAGCCAGCAGGACCGGATGTATCACATAAGAGTACAGAGCAGCATAATCCATTGGGTCTGATGCTCGCTCTTTATGCCGAGTAAAATAACTCTGGATTCTTTTAGTACACAGTTATCTAAATGAGGGATATTTATGTGTTCGTACAGCAGCGCCATCTAGTGGCGGTTGTCAAAAATGCACCAGAGTGTCGTCTCTTTGCTACTACACTCTTCGGTTAAGCTGAACTTGCTTTTCGTCCTCGCATGAAGTTGAGTCTCCGCAAAGAATATAACTAGGTCATGTGATCCATGAGCAAAGGATGCTGGGATACTAAGGACATAAGGATTCACCAGCTGTGCCCCCCCCGCCCACCACCCCGTGTTTGGGTAAAGAAAAGCTACATGTCTTTGGGATATTTTTCAGGGATTCTTGTAGTGTCGGCCCATTGTGTCCCACTCTGTCTTGAAATACAGACTTCAAGGGAGGCCGAGCTTCCCTTGAACTCTGTATCTGTTCGAACTGGGACACAGCTAGTGTGTTTTTTCAGGTCATCACTCACCCTGAGGCAGATCAGAGACAGGTAAGCCCACACCTCTGCATTCTGGCTGTTCAGATGGTTGGCCTCAGTCAAAGCCTCCTCAGCGACACACAGCTCCTCCAGCTACAAACACACACAAGCACAAGCGGGGCTCACCTCCTCCCAGAGTAAAAGACAACAACTCCACAGCTGCAGGAACTACACAGTATACGCTCGGGTAACCTGAGCTTTGTTCGCAGTAGAATGAGGGCAGTACTTGAAACCTGACAATGCTGCTGTGTGGACATGATTGTTGTGTGAAATCACTGAGCCCAGCAGTATGAAGAAATAACCCGTTAAACACCGTAACGCCACAAGACACAACGCTTGAATGAGACCGCTTTGTATCCTTTCAAAACCAGAATTCAATTGCGTCTAAATATGTGGAGATGGGATTTTACTCGGTAGCAGGCGGTGCCCAGGCCCAGCCAGGTCAGGCAGGAGGCAGACTCCTCACAAGCCCGCAGGTAGACACCTTTGGCTTGGTCAAACTGAAAGATAAGAGATTGATTACACTGTAGTTAGTCGCTTCATACAAGAGGTTTTGCAGTGACATGCAACAACTTAAATGGGAATTCTGTGATTTGTGCCCTATGACACACCCACATGGTTGTACACATTTAAAGCTTTATCATAATCGTGCTGCAAATTTAAACTTGTCCAGGAAAACATAATATTCCTGACCTTTTTGGCCAATTTTTGCGATTCTAGAAAACCTTACTATGACTACAATACTTTGTAATAGCAGTTTGTAGTTCTTCCTAGACGTGGCAGATTCATCAGAGACAGCACACGAGTGAACTATCTGAGTGATCAGAGGGCGCTGAAGCTCGTGTCGATATCTGACCTTCTCCTGCTGGAGGTAGATGGATCCCAGGCGGAGGAGGACCAGGTGAGTGTCTGACGGCGGCTGCGGGAAGTTCAGGCTCCGCTCGTAGCTCTCCATCGCATCAGTGAACGCCCCCCGCAGGAAGTGAACGTGACCGTTCAGCGCCCACGCATCTCTGTGAAACAGCACATCCTCGAGGCTGGCGGCGGCACCGCAGTAGTCAGCTCTGAGCAGCTGCAACTGGGCCAGGAGGAGAGGGTAGGAGACGCTGGGACCACCGTCTAACAACAGCTCCAGGGACAGAGCTCGCTCCGCCATCTGACGACAGGAAGACAGTGACTGCTGATGACTGTTTGCAACCACAACATGGACCTTTTGTTGTTAAGGATGCACCGATCTGACTTTTTCAGTGTCGATATCGAGTACCGATCTGATACCAGTGTTGAATTAATAAACATAAATAAAATGTATTGAATTGTTATTTATTATTAAAATAATAAATCATACACCAGCAACTTGGTGAAAAATCTTCTAAATTTACAGGAATCACAATTTGAGTGTAAACCTTTTAAATTGGTCAAAACTTGAACAGGAATCAGAATTCCAGTTCATAATGTTTAATTATTCAAACATAGAATTTGTATTCGTATCAGTATCGGCCCGATATCTGAGAGTCCCTAACTTTTATGGAAACTTTACTGCTGACAATTGTTAGCATGCCAATATAAATGAAATATAAATGCGTAATCTAAAAAAATTGCAGATTCTCCTTTTTTCTCCTGTTTTTTCCATAATGTGTTTTGACTTTCTGAAAACCGATTTCCACAATTTATAACCTCCACGGCTAACTGTCAGCATCAACAGTGGTCATAAATAACTTCTGCTCCATAACTCACTAAACTAATCTGAGTACTGAACATCGTAGGTTGCTTTCATTCATACTTGATCACTGTGAGTCCAGCTGGCTGGTCAGCTTGACAAACCACCAGCCACTGTGTGTGTGTGTGTGTGTGTGTGTGTGTGTGTGTGTGTGTGTGTTTTACCTGCAGAGCACAGTTCTGCAGCAGGAACTGAACAGTCGTTGTGTAAATGGTGGAGGAGAGTTTAGCTGGAGCTGATCTGGAGCCGACGCGCTGCACTGGAGAGTCTCTCTGCACCTTTGAGTCCTGGTTCTGGTCCTGGTTCTGGTCCTGGTCTCCACACTTTGGGTCTGAGAGAAAACGACGGTAACATTGTCAGGTAGCGAGCATCGCAGACAGAAGAGATTCTTTTTAGGTGGCTCTACCAACAGACTGCATCTAAACTGTGTATAAATTAGCTTGAGCTTCTCAATGCATGTGACACCCTGATATAAATCAACATTCTTTATCAACATTTGAGGTTTTCTGTCCTGATAGATTAAATCAAGTGCACAAGAATAGAAATAAAACTACAACTACAATCCATTACTATTTGAGAAGTTGTCAAACATGCACCATTTCCTGTTATTTGAGATTTCATAGTAAATGTTACAAATAAAAAGTATTTTGGATATGATTATTAACAGATCTCAGTGTGTTTCGTCATGTATTCTCTGTGGCGTTGAAGACTCATGACGAGATCCATTAGAACAGGAGTGGCCTCTAGCGTTTCTGTTTAAAGTGTTAATGGATTTCATGCCGGCTGCCTGGTTTCCCTCGACGTGACGAGAGAAAACCAACACATGACTACATGCAGATGATAATAATCCCACTGCAGCTCACCTTTCTTATCGGTGGGAGACTGACATGCAGCCGTGTCTGTCTCCTCATCCTCTCGCTGCTCTTTCTCCTCCTCCCCCTCGTCTTTCTCCTCCTCCCTCCCGTCTTTCTCCTCCTCCCCCTCGTCTTTCTCCCTGTCTGTCGTCTCCTCCTCCTCCTCCTCCCCCTCGTCTGTCTTCTCCTCCCCCTCGTCTTTCTTCTCCTCCCCCTCGTCTTTCTCCCTGTCCGTCGTCTCCTCCTCCCTCTTCTTTGCTTCGTTTGCCCTCAGCTGCCTTCTGGCCTCCAGGAAAGCCCTCTCAGCCAGGATGGAGTCGCTCTGCATCTCATGGAGCAAACCTGGACAGCAGAGCCAGAAACGTGAAATGAGACGTGGAATGCAATTCCCAGCATGCATCTGTGTTAACCACTCACAGTCGTTTAGGGTCAGAGATTGTGATGGCTGAAATTAATGTTTTTCAACCAAAGTTTCGAAAAGTTCATTTTTGTGCCGATTACTTTTGAATATTTACCATTGTTGTGTATTTGCATTCGTTTTTTTTTTAGCATTTTTAAGAAGAAAACAATGCCAGTCACACACTCTGGTAAAAATAAACAAGGACATCTCAAGTGTCTTGTGCAGCTGAAGCCTCACAGGAGCCTCCGTCATACTGTGTGTAGACAACCCTGACTGGATAATATCTGATCGTTGGCAAAAATAGTGACGGCAGCAGCAGTCTGTCCAGTACGTGTTCTTTGTTAGCAGCAGGTTCACAGGTTAAAGAGCAGTGAGTAGGACTACATCTCACCCAGCAGCGTCCAGGCCACCACACTGGGCGGGTCGATGCTGGTGGCCCTCTCCAGGAAGGTCTGGGCCTCCTTGTGACACTCAGACATCGCTGCCAAGACCCCGCACATCATCAGGCTGGAGAAACAAGAGAACACAGACACACAGGTCGCCACTTTAACGATGTTGCTGTGTGGCTTAGCACTGATTGGGAGCAGAGAACTGGAACTATGTTTGTGGTGTCCTGTTACACAATGCCAATAGACACCCGACAACTATTCTATTCTCATTGATATATACAGTAGACAGACTCAGGATCTCTGTGTTGAGCTCATGGCTATATGTATATATATATATATATATATATATATATTCATATATATATATATATATATATCAATGTTTTAAGTGCAACTGGAGCATTTCTAACCTGGGCTGGTGTGCCTGCTGGACGGACACGGAGTTATGGAAACACTCTTTGGCCTTCATGTAGTCTCCGGTCTGCATGTAAAAGCTTCCCCACTCAAACCTGTGGGAGGGCTCATTCGGGTGCCTCACCACCAACTGCAGGGAAACAGAAAACAAAAATTCAGTGGCAAGTTTAGTTAGTTATTTTACCAGCCATTATCTTATCTAGTCATTATCTGCGTCGAGATTATTATTAATCACTGCACATGACTTGTGGTCACTTAGGACAAGAAACAAACACCCAAAAACACTGATATGCTCCAAGGATTACAAGACAAACAGAAGCCAGTGCGGACATGTGTGGACATGTGTGACAACTAATTCATTTAGAGGCCTGAAAACAGTGGATGAATAGACATCTGTGAAGTTCTTCAGCAAGTAATTTTCCTCATTCATTATGAGTGAGGAGCAGAAGTGTAAAGAGAGGCGAGTATGCCTTTTAGTGCTGTTGTACCTCTTGGTAGTACTGAACAGCCTGCTGATAATCCCCAGTAAGCTGAGCCTCTCTGCCAAAATGTCTGAGCTGAGAAGAACTCAACTGGATCTCATCCGGGGAGTCATCATCAACGACGTCATCTGAATAAATCTGGTGAGGAGAGGATAAAAATGAACATAAATATATATACACACACAGTAGAATCACATACACTTTATGTGTGGGTGCGTGTGTGTGTGTGTGTGTGTGTGTGTGTTACCTTGTTGATAGCTATGTGCATCTCGTCCACCAGGTATACATAGAGCTGGCTGACAAAAAGTTTTAGCTCCTGAGGGTCAGTGAATGACTCAGTTCGCTGCATCTTGTCGCGTACGATCCTCACCACTGCATGCTACACACACACACACACACACACACACACACACACACACACACACACACACACACAAACATGTATGTGGTCAAATAGTTACAGAAGAGCCACCCCCTCAGTAAAACAAAAACCTGATACAGATCGACTCAGGGTTTCTGTGAGAATGTATGTTCTGACCTTCATCTGTTCCTTGAAGGCGAGATATCTCCCAGAGTCATTGAGCGATCCCATCATCTGAACATTCATTTGCTCCCGGCTGCAGTTTTCCGGCGGCTTGCATCTGGCTCCGAACAATTCCCCGTACTGGTGCCAAACATTGGTCACCACGTTGCCCACCTGTCTGTGGAAGTCCAGCACTGCCTGAAGGAAAACGCACCGGTGGAGAGAATTCAGCAAGGAAGCAAACTCTCCGCTGGTGTGTGGTTCATTTTGTGCGTGTGTGTGTGTCTCTGTGTGTGTGTGTAACTGTGTCTGTGTTTTACTCTTTCTGCTATGCCGGGACCCACTGGAAGTGGAGTTCTGGGTGGGATCAACGCCTTCACCCTGCAGGAAATAGAGACACATCTCAGCACATACTCAGCCGTTCGTGCAACGACCAAATGTAATAGACCAGAGTGCATAAAAACGGTCCCTTAAAATGAGTATGATTCATTCCAGCAAGACAGAGTAGCCAACAGAACCAGGTCAAACTTAGTGACCACGGGACACTTTAAGGATATATTTAACACATTACCTTCTGGACAGTTCCTCTGGAGATGGTTTGGGTACCAGCGGTTTCTCCAAGGCTATCTCAATGATAATATAAGTTCTGGCCTCCCCATAAATCTGCAATAAACAGGAATTAGGTGTTAATATGCTATAATCTGTATTAGACTGTAACTACAACCACAGTTTCCAGTAAATGATGGTGTAGTACTGAACAGAGTTGTGTTCTTGTTCTGTAAAAACTTACACTTTCCTTCATATTGACGTGCGGCTCACTTTCGGCCACCGCGCCGGCTGGAGTCATTTTGCACTGACTAGCAGGTTGCTGCCATAATGGAAACAGGTAACATTAGGGTCCCACCTTCACAAGCACAACCTGGATGTAAAGTTTAAAGGTGCTCTATACGATGTGCAGCACTAATGTAGCAGCAAACAACTATCATCTAAAGATGTAGTGGAGTCACTCTCCCTCTATGTGTGCTGTTAGCAGAGCTTCACCTTGCTGTGTTGACATAGCCGGGCCGGCTCTGCACTGCTCTCATACGGAGTCATAGCACCCACCCTCTGGTTAACCCCTCAGGTAAACACTGTTAGCTCTGTTAGCACTTATGCCATTGTTTGCACTGTTAGCACCGTTAGCTGCTAGCCGCTGTCTCAGCCTTCACCATGTTGAGAGCCGATAGAAATGCTCCCAATCTCGTATACAGCACCTTTAGATACGTTCAGGGCTGGTGAAGCAAACAAAAAAACTAGCTGCTTTTGTTTTGCTCAGGTTGGAAAACTTTTCAAAACGTTTAAGGGCCTATTTTATGTCTCCATGCTCCTGAAAATTCTCTAAAATAAAAGTTCATGTATAAAATCCTGACCTTTTTGGCTGGCTCCTTCGATCTCCCTCCATCCAGTTTCTTCCCTGCCTTCGCCTTGTAAGAGCCTGCAGCTGAGCCAGCACAAGCTTTGACCTCGTTGGCTGCAGCCTTGGCCTGCTCCTTCAACACACTGACGCTCTGCTTGGCCTTTAAGTAAAAGATCAATGAGAAACAACTTATTGATGTACTGGGCACGCAGGGGTGGAGCTGATATTGATCATTTCATCAGACTCTGGTGAAGAAAGCCAACAAACGTATTTCCAGAAAGTGTTCCTCTAAAAAAGAAGATGGAATTCCAGTCGTGTACATCCAGTAAATCCAGACCCTGATCAAGAACTATGAATAAATGAACAAAAATCTAAAGCTAATGAGTTGTACGTGTATGTTTGTGCCACCTTTTTCAGCAACTCAGCCTCGGAGAAGGGCTGAATGCTGTATGCTCCTCGGATGCGGCGGACTCCAGGATACAGCAGCCGCCCCATGTCCACAAACGCCACACCATGGAAGGGGATCTCTGGGTTCCCCTCATCCAGCTACACACACACACACACACACACACACACACGCACGCACACCCGTGTAACTAGATGACACATTGCTTGGTCTGTCATTGATCATTGCTTCAGGTTTTTTTAAACTCAGAAAACATGTTTAGTGCTCACAAAATGTTTCACATTAGCTTTGGTTAACCTTTTTTGCTATTTTGCCTGAAACGAATATGAATGTTATCCCACATATTTCTTATATTTGGTTCAGGCTAGAGAGCGAACACTGCAGGGGACATTAGTACAGAGAGAGAGAGGGACTGATTCTGAAACTATCTTTAGATAACAAAGCTGTCTCACCATCTTTACTGCCTTTGTCGACCTCATTATCTCCACCGGCCACAGTCTGCTCTCAGTGATCTTCTGCTGCAGCCTGAACATTGAAGCACATTTTTTCAAATATTTTTTCTGTATCTTTATTTCTAATTCCGTGTTTTATAAGGGTGTTACTTCGAGATCAGGTGAATTCTGTCACTTCCTCATTTCATTTCCATTTGGCCTTCAAACGCAATGAATGGGGGAACCAAGTTCTACAGTACACTCTGCTATGCTCCTTAAATGTGATTATTTTGAAGAAAGCCCGGAGATAGCCCCAAAAAAACTGATGATTGACTTTCCCTTTCTAGAATAATCTCTTAAAAGTCATGACCAACAGGTATGATGGTGAGATAGGAGGAGGAGGAGGAGGAGGAGGAGGAGGAGTGTGTGTAGCAGACCTAGTGGTTCCTCCTGCATCCAGGAAGCAGCGCATCTCTGTGTCCCAGCTCACCCTATTCTTCATGGTCTCCGCCTCTTTGCGAAACTCCCGGTCCTGTAGGAACATTTCGACGTTCAGCCAGCCCTGTAACTCTGTGTGTGAGTTACTGTAAAGGGAAAATTCTGCACCTCTTATGTGTGTGTCCAATCAGGGTTGATTGGTAAATGTGGTCGACTGAAGCAATTAACTCCTCGGTTTATTCTACATTGACCGAGAAAGACGAGTCTGAATTTAGTTTAAGTTCAGCTGTGGGGATTTCACGTGAATGTACAGTCGAGTTTGCAGCTTGTGCACAAATAAATGCTGCGGCTCCTCAAGACCAACAGAAGTCTCCTGTTGGACTGAAGGGTGCAATGCATCCTGGGACATGTAGGCACTACTGGCAGGGCTGTGCAAGCAGGAGCAATCAGCTTTCTGGGTCAATATAGCTCACACTGAGAAATGCATTACTTTAATTGACAACATTTATGATCAACACGGATTGGAAATCCACATAAAAGGTCCCTTTAATCATTTTAGATCTTCTACAGCAGGGGTATTCAATTAAAAATTCACCGAGGTCCACTTCGAGAGAATTTCCTCACGCAAAGGTCCGGAACATCACAATAATGTCTAATTTGCGCAATGATTTAGTACCATATGTATTGAAGTAGCCGAACAGTTGTATTACCGTCTGTATGTAGTCAACAACTGGCTGTCAAATGAATTATAGAAAGTGCAATTGAATAATATCTCAACAATATTTGTCAGTTTTCAAATTTAACTGGATGAACTATAATTAATAATCAAATACATGAATTTAAAGAAATTAAAATATAGACTGGATTAAAGAATAAGTTACATAACGGAAAGCTTTTAAAAATGGTGCATCTTAAAATAAAGTACTTCATTTTAGAAAGATGAACTGAATTGACCTGCAGCTTTAAATTCAGTTCATTCAGGTGTGAAGTCGTGTCACTTTTTTTTTCAGGTGCAGGTGAGATTTGGGTGTGGCTATAGTTACCACACAGTACACGGGATGCACTATATTAGCATTTAAATATGAATTTGCAAACGTAGACAGCTTAACAATGTTAAAAGGATAATTTGTGGAGTTACTTGCAACAGCTTGAACTTTTATTGTGACTTGTTGCATGTATGATTTAAAATATTTGCAATCTGCAAAGCAATAGACACATTTTTTTTGTAATATACAGTGTTATTTCATTACTGTTAATGGGTCATAATGTGTGGAGTTTTGTGAAAACTGTGCCATGGAAAACATGGTGAACGCTGGACTAGCAAATAGTGAATTCATAAAAGAATTCAAAAAAGAATTCATAAAATGCCATTGAGAATAGAATGGAATGCTGGATGGAACATGGATGGAAAGGTCTTTGTGACACTTCAACATTCAAATTTATTAGGAACATGCATTGTAGTGGCCATTTGTCGACTTAATCAAACTTAAACAAACAATAATCAAACGCCACTGATGCACCGTGGTCGGTATTCTTACGCAGCCAGAAGAGAGTGGATTGTCCATGCAGGATTCCGATTTTCGTGTTTATTAAATAAAGCAAACAAAACAAGCAAACAAACGAACGAACAAAACTCCTGTCGTGCTGTCTCTCCTGTGATGTGATATGCTGGTAAAAACTATACGCCCACCCCGGTGCATGCTGGTCCTGTCCTTCTACGCATATATATAGCAACAGGTGCCCACAGTAATTACCCAAAAAACAATATAACTAAACAAATTACTATTGAAGAGAAAAATAATCTTAATATATGAAACATCTACAATAATTAAACAATGCTACTTATAAATGAAATAACAAAATACAATATCAAATAAATAGCTCCAACATTCCGGCCCCTAATTGTGTATAATATCACAATTATTATTCTCAAACGAGCTATTCCTACAATAAACATGACCTAAAGTTAATCTTCTTCTTGACATCTGCAACAAACAAGAAGAGAAAGATTAGAGAGAGAGAAAATAGAGGTAGAGAAAGATAGAGGTGGAGAAAACATCAGTCCATGATGTTTAGTCTGCTGCTTCCAATAGCAGACAGAGCTTCGTTACCGGCCTCTCCAGAATGCTGGTCCTGGTTTGAAGTCGCACAGACCGCACCAGCCCCTTTGTATCTGGTCTTGCATCCAAAACTTTCCCCATTATCCAAGATCCTCTTGGAGCTGTGGCGTCCGCAATAAGGACAATGTCTCCAGCAGTGAGGCTTCTTCTTGGCCTTGTCCATTTTTGTGTGACTTTAAAGCTTTGAATTTTTCTTTCCACTTCATGCTCCTGATTCTTCAGATTGTCCTTTCTGACGCCTGCAGAAGCACAAAACTCCTTTCTCTTCTGTCCCAATAACAGGAGAAGTTCCTTGACCTTCAGAAACCAAGCGACAGATGTTTTTAGTCTAGTCCAAGATGAAAAATAGTAGATCAGGTGGTTGGTGGCATTTTCCAAATCCTTGATGATAGCATTTACCATTAAGTCCCTTTTGACCTCTGGGTCATCTGCAGAAATCACATCAAGCTTCACATCCAGTTTAGGCCACTCCTTCTTTGAATGATAGAGAAACTCAGGTCCATTTATCCATCTCCTGCTTTTCAGGAAATCCTCAGCTCTCATTCCTCTTGATGCTTCATCTGCTGGATTCTCCTTGGAACCCACATATCTCCAGTGATCCACATCTGCTGCTTCTCTGATGAAAGAGGTTCTGTTTGCCACAAAAATGTGGAATTGTCTGGTTTCACTAGAGATATATTTAAGGACTGTTGTGCTGTCCGTCCAGAAGACTGACTTCTCCAGCTTGAGTTGCAACTCTTTCCGAAGCATTTTATCCACACGAACAGCAAGAACTGCGGCTGTGAGTTCCAGTCGAGGAATTGTGGTCTGCTTTAGTGGAGCAACTCTGGCCTTTCCCAAGAGAAATGCAACATGTACTTTATCATCAGTTTCCAATCTCACATAAGACACAGTTCCATAGCCAACTTGACTGGCATCCAAAAAATGGTGAAGTTGTGCTGTAGCAGGTTCTCCAAAGTCTCTGGGTTTAATACAGCGGTCCACTTTGAACTCAGACACCCTTTGCAGGTCCTCAAGCCAATTAGACCATTGTTCAGAGAAAGAGTGGGGAATAGCATCATCCCACCCCAGGTTTCTCCTACAAAGCTCCTGCAGTAACAGCTTGGCTGGCATACTGAATGGGGCTAGAAATCCCAAAGGGTCACAAAGTGAGCTGACCACTGACAAAATGCCTCTTCTGGTGTTTGGCTGTTCTTGTAATGATGTCCTGAACTTGAACTTGTCAGTTTCAATGCAGCACTCTAGTCCTAGTGCTCGCTCCATTGGAAGTTGGTCTGTATCCAAATCCAGTTCCACCATTTCTTTTGGTCTTTTGTCCTCAGCGATTGACAGCAGCACTGTGCGGCTGTTGCTGATCCATCTTGAAAGATTGAATCCTCCTTTATGACAGAGAGCATTCAAATCTTTGATCATTTGCAGTGCCTCCTCCTCTGACGCCATGGATTTCAGGCAGTCATCCACATAAAAATTATGTCTGACTGTATTTGTCACTTCTGGAGGGAAATGTTGGACATTATCATCTGCAGTTCTCCTCAAAGCATAATTTGCACAACTTGGTGAGGATACAGCTCCGAAAAGATGTACTTTCATCCGATACTCCAGTGGAGACTGTGCAGTGTCACCATCAGACCACCAGAGGAAGCGGAGAAAGTTGATGTGCTTTTCTGAGACATGAACTTGATGAAACATGGCTTGGATGTCGGCCATTACTGCAACGGGCTCTTGCCTAAATCGGAGGAGGACTCCAATAAGAGTGTTAGTATGATCAGGTCCCTGCAAGAGCTGGCAGTTCAGTGATGTCCCTTTAAAAGTTGCTCCACAATCAAAAACAACTCTCAGTTTGCCTTTTCTGGGATGATAGACTCCATGATGAGGGATATACCACACCTTTCCATCACTTTGTTCGAGTTGATCAGCAGGTACCATCTTAGCATATCCTTGAGTTATCATATTGTTTAGGAATGCGGTGTATTCCTCCTTAAATGGAACACTCTTGACAAATTTTCTTTTCAGGCTTCGGAGGCGCTGTTCTGCAACACAGCGATTGTTAGGCAAGACAGAATTTTCCTGTCTGAAAGGTAAGTCAATACAGTAATGGTCTCCAGTTAACACTGTTGTGTTGCTCATAACATTCATGAACTTGATGTCTTCTCTGGACATTTCAATCTGCTCCTCTGATGATCTCTCATTAAAGTCATGGTTATACAGTTTAACCAGCATTCCTTGCAGATGTTCCACAGATATTCGGTTGGCTGTTACAGCAGGGCAGCCACTCTTACTCCTACTGCTTCCGCCGCGAAGTGGACCATTAATGACCCAACCAACTCTGGTTCTGACCGCATAAGGTCCTTCATCCTGGCTGTTTATCAGCTCCCAAGGCTCCATCACTTTTGGAGCATCAGTTCCAATTAGTAGCTCAACACTTGCGTCAATGTCATGGAGCTTAACATCCTTGAGATAAGACCATTGATCAAGATCCTCCTCTCGTGGAACGTTGAGTATAGAAACAGGCATGCTCTTTTGCGTCAAAACATCAGGTAACTCAATGAAATAATTTCATTGATAAAGTCTCTTGGCTGCCCCCTGGTGTATTGTTCGAGAAAGTGTAAATAGTCACTCCAATTAGTTGTCTTCTCCTCCACTCCATTTTCAAAAGCTCTGATGAAAGACCTGTACTGAAGAGGGTCTCCATCAAACACAGGAATATTTCTTACAGGAAGGACAGAGCACAGATTTGCTGGACCAGCAGAGCAGCGATGTCATTTTGTCTTTGCATCACATTTACAATGTCATTCTGATGGGGTTGAGGTTGCACAAGTCCTGCTTGATTTTCATTCACAGTTTGTGTTGCTTGAACTGGAGCATCAGTCTTTAATAGCATCTCATCAATTTGTGTGTTTGACCTTTGTTTAGGCCTAACAACTTGTGGTTGTGTTATGGGATCAGACACAGAAATAACATCCACTTTAACAGGGACAAAGGTGTAGGCATGGGGATTTAATTGTCTTGCTTCTTTGGACTTGTTCCTTTCAAAATAAGAGTTCATCCCATCCGAACATTTTGAGCCACGCTGGGATGAATTGATTTCCAAGACATGAAGCTTTGCATTTGTAGCTGCCAATTCCGTTTCAAGTTCCAATTGTTCCTTTTCTCTCTTCAACTTATCAGTTTCTTTCTTCAACTTTTCCTTTTCTCTCTCCAACATTTCCTCTTGAGCTTCTATTAAATGTTTCCTTTTTAGAGCAGCAACACGCTCCGTCAGTGCTGCCTTGTCGGCCTCAGCTCTAATGTGTGCAGATGATGTTGATGAAATCCGTGATAGCTGGGAATGTGTCTTTACAGATGTCCTCTTTACACTTGACACGTTAGAAGCACTATCTTCAGGGTTTATTTCATCTGCAACACTTTGGTCGTCGAGAGTCTTTATTTGGCTGCACATATGGGTGACCCATTTCAGACAGCCAGCTTTTTACCTTTTCAGTGAAGTCACAGAACATTGTCATTTTTTCTTTGAAGTACTGATTTTGCCTTGTAACTTCATCTTGAGGTAAAGGTAAGCTCACAAAAGATGTATGCATGTCATTTGCATCTTGGTAACACTTGATGAACGTAGAAAGCTCAGCATTCACTGAATTTACATTTTCATTGGAAGTCATTAATGCACATATGTTTCTCAAACACTTTTTGGCTTGTTTGCATTTTGCAGTCCTTTTTTGCTGGTACATTTCCGTGTAGAACTCCAAGCCTTTAGAAGTCATTTTAATGTCTCTTCTTGCTGAAGGCGTTTCAACATCCTTCGCCTGAACGTCAGACATTTTGAACACTTCTTCCAAACTGCTTGTCGCACATCAATCAAATCCGTCGGACGTAAATGCAGGTAAAGTGCAGCAAAAAACAGCAAAGGTGCTAACAGGCCGGTCAGGTCCAATTCACCACACACACACACTGAAGTCGGGTTTTCTAATGAATGAAAGCCGCAGATAGTGGTGCGCGGGTGTTGCGCAATGTTCATTTGTAGCGATTCAACGCAGTCAGGTTTAAACATCCAGAAGCATGTACATCACTGTGAATACGGACTTTTAAACTCCACTCGTTTCACCGTCTTCCTATACGGCAGTATATATCACGTACCCGTTTCTTCTGAGAAGTTTCAGCGCTTTGTTGATCCGCTCCAAAGCAGTTGTCCCGCTGACGTTGAATCCAAGAGTGATGAATGAAACAATCCTCTTTGATCATCCATACGAAATCCAAAACGATCCAATGTCCAACGATGAGGGATCGGTCCTTTGAGTCCAAGGGCGAAGTTTTTACTTGTGGAGACGCCACACAGGAGCGTAGCGCCAGTTTCGCCAAACGGGACCACCTCCAACTGCTGTCCCGTAAGTGACTGTCCTCAATTCCTGTATAACTGGGTGAACCAACGATCTCCAGCCATCTTGTCAT
>NW_022280038.1:9506891-9517879 GCF_004355925.1 Anarrhichthys ocellatus
CGTCTCCACAGGCCAGCCACGGCCGGTTGTTCCCGACGAATGGAGACAACAGGTCTTCAACGCTATTCATGGGCTGTCGCACCCTGACAAGAGGGCGTCTCAGAAGTTGGTGGCAGCGAAGTTCGTCTGGTACGGGCTGGAAAAGGATGTACGGAGGTGTGCCGGGACTTGTGGTGTGCCAGCGCTCCAAGGTGCACCCTCACACAAAGACTCCTTGAGCACAGTTCTCGGTTCCAGAAAGTAGGTTCGATCACGTGAATGTGGACTTGATAGGACCTTTGCCCACATCCTGTGGTTTTACACATCTCCTCACAATGGTAGACTGGACCCTGGACCACTGGACCCTGGACCTTCCTCCTGCCATGGCCCTGCTGACTCCCACTGTTAATATCTTTTTTATAATTACTCACATTACTATTTTTATCACCATTAATGCTCATTACTAACTTTGCTTCTTCACCGGAGTCTCTGTGCTTTCTCTCCTCACAGGTTTCCGTGGATCCTGGTGATACCTGGACCCTGGTCTTGCCTCCTGCCGTGGTTCTGTCATGTGCACTGAATGTGTTGTAACTCTGTAAATGTTGTTCATTCTGTACACATCTGTTGCACTTCTGTCCATCCTGGGAGAGGGGTCCCTCCTCTGTTGCTCTCCCTAAGATCTCTCCCTCTTTTCTTCCCGTTAAAGGGTTTTTGGGGGAGTTGTTCCTGTTCTGATGTGAGAGTCCTGGGACAGAGGATGTGTACAGATTGTAAAGCCCTCTGAGGCAAATTTGTGATTCGTGATTTTGGGCTATACAAAAATAAATTGAATTGAATTGAACCTGTCCCTACTGTTTTCAACAACTCCACAGAAGACACCTGGACAGCTCTGAGGCAGACCGTCAGATTTCACTCTGACGACGTAGCATGGCGCTAATTTATTATAAAGATATTTCATTTTATTTCATTTGATTGTGGTCAGGCTTCCTGGGGGGGCTCCCAACCCATCTTAGTTATGCTGGGATGTGAACTTCTGTTGACGTGAAGGTCCATCACAGGAGTATTCAATTAAAACTCAAAATAATCTCCTCGTGCAAAGGTCCGGATCATTACAATAATATCTAATTTGCGCTATTTAGTGCCATATATATAGTAACAACGTATGTGTGTAGTCAACAACTGTCAAATCAAATAAAGAAAGTACACTTCACTTATATTATAACAATTATTATTCTCAGTTTTCAAATTTAACTGGATGGATTATAAATAATGCATAGAAATACAAAAATAAATGTTCTCTCATTTCAAGTAAAATAAGGGCTCCATCTAAAAATAAAATACACAAAAGAGAACTCTTGAAAAACTTGCATCTTAAAAGAAAGTGCTTGATTTTAGAAAAATGAATGAAAATGAAAAAGGAAAGAGTTTGGCTGGAGTTAACTTATTTCTTCTGTTTCGTTAAATCCATTTCACATCATAACGGTCTCAGTCAACTTTATAATAAACTATCTCTACACATCTCAACATCTTGCCCTCAGTTCAGACTGGAGTGTTTGCTCAGAAGAGTTATGTTTGGTCTCGTGGTGGCGTTACACATCGGTGCGTTTAATATCGGCCACGGTATCTGAACACATGAGGCAGAGTGGTTTAGTAGCGCCAGCAGGAAGAATGAACAAATAAGAGTCCGTCCATTCTTTGTTAAAAGCTGCGTTTCCGAGGTCCACTCGCAGTGTGAAACTGCTTCTCCTACTGCTCTCTCTCTCCCCGTCTCTCGACTCACGATGCATTTTGGAATACACATATTCGATTGGCTGAGTAGCATCACGTGAGATGATTTACAACTCGTGTGGCCTAATTGGTCGGTGCGTTTCCTGGACTGCTGACCGAGAGCCGTAAAGGCTAGAAAAGCTGCGCAGGTTAAAATAGAAGCGCTCCTCCAAAATGTATAATTCTCAATTATCCATCAGTTATACGTCCGGGTCCGGATAGGACAGCATCTGGGTCCGGATCCGGACCGCGGTCCGCCTATTAGTGACCCCTGTTCTACAGTATTACATATGCTATTGTGAATATTTACTTTTCCTACTTTTAATATTGTTAACGCATTTAAACTTCTTTAGTCACTATCTAAGTCTGTCAAATGACTGTCCTTAAAGTCTGTCCGTATCTATTAAATGAACGACATTCATGTGACATCCTTCACTTTCACGCTGTTCTATATTTAAGACAGTTGGTGACAGCGATGTGCCCAACGTCAACATCTATCAACGTACCGAGGCCTTCCAGCTGACGCAATTAGCAGCAGTTGCAGGCCCCAAGTGCGGTTACCTGTAAGCCAGTCAGCTCGCCATCCTCCTGCTCCATGGGCTCTTCCTGGAGGAAGGCAGCGGGCAGGAAGAGGTTCCCCGGGACCAGCAGGGCCTGATGGGGCCACTTCCTCTGTCGGCCATCTTGCTCCCTCTGCCCGCCTGCCTTCAGCTTCCCCTCACAGAACAACAGCACCTGGTCTTTCTGGGAGTCGGAGGAATCGAGCAGCCACAGTGTTAGAATGTTTCCCTCTGGAGAGATTCAGACGATGTTAAGATCATGACGTGCTTAAATGTCCCTCCATGTTTTTGTTTGTTGGAGGGCTTTAAACAGTACAAAGTAAATATTACACTCACCTGTGCAGTAAGCGGGACTTCCAGGGCAGCAGTGTATTTGCAGGGAGTGGAGGCGGGGCCGGACTGCAATGTCCATGACTCGGGGATGGAGAAAGCGGTCTCCACTGTAACCTTCAGCAGGTTGGAGGCTGATAGTTCAGCCTCGGACAGCACTGGATTCAACACGCTGACACACACATCCAGGGTGGACTGATGGGGGGTCACAACCTGAGGCACATTCACGTTTTATTTATTAATTGTTTAATGACACTGTCTGGAAATGCCATTCAATTTGTTAAATGATGTAAAGTGTAAAGTGACAGAGGTTCACTGTCCTGAAGGTACTAAGTGCATTTCCAAACCCTGGAGGGAAAATATTCAGCCCTTTGGGTTTTTGTGGCCTAAAAACAGGCCATGTTTAGAGATTCCGTCACCTAGTCCGAGCGCAATAAATCACAGATTGTACAGACAGTGGTGAAACGTTTGGCAGGGACATCTAAGAAAGACCATGACAAGTTTTCAGTTCAGCACAGCCTTGGTGAAAAAAATCGAATGCCCGCCTTAAACACTAGGTGCAATAAAAGTCTTAAAACATATTGTGTTTAAAAAGTGGCCTCCTTATCATGTTCCATTTTCTGGTCTGAAATATCTTGGATTACAATGATTCTCGTCTTTTTTTTAACTATTTCTCTTGGTACTTATCTGCCAGATGTCCATACACTGCAGCCCACTGTGAGCAGGTGTGATTAGAGACCGTGACGTAGCAACGCCACGAGACCTTTTCCATGTGACAGTAAAAGGTGTCACTTGGTGACATGTTGGAGGTTTTGAGATCAACCCAAACTTTAACTGTACAAGCTCTGGTGAGTTGATGGGATTATACCTTCCTTGTCCACTTTGAAAGGACTTGGCTGGCCAACTGCTTAGTTCTGGCTCTAACTGCTGTGTCCACATTCGAGCTGCTCTGTGACTGAGGAACATTCACTGATTACAGAAATCTGGGAGGAACAACTTCCATCTGTTTCAGATCCAATCCACTAGCTCTCTGGGTGAACCAGTGGTGGGTGATAATCTTATCTCGTGGATGTAAATAGGACTTTTCTATAAAATAAAATCATACTGTGAAATGGTAAATGTCTTAATAGAGCAAGCATTAATAGATTAAATAAGCACATGTGAATGTCCGTTTTTGGCTAGTCCACTAAATAAATACAAGCAATATTAAAGACTTGGCTACAGTACCTCAGTAGATGAAGGTCTACAGATTGATAACTCTCCAGTGTCTCACTCTAAATATTATATTGCACAACCTTTAATTAAACCACTTTTCACCCCTTACATAGCAGAAAAAAATGTTTCAAATTATGGCAATGTCTGGCAGTTCATTGCAGGAATAGCCGGATCAATGGCGGATGTTAAGGGGCCTACAGAAAATAAACTAGCTGATGGGCCCCTACTGTGGTAAGTCCATTAAAATCATTTTATTAAGTATTAATAATTAATATGGACCGTATGAGCATCCGGCTCCTCTACATGACAAGGCCACAAAGAAGCACTGCCCTTAATAATGAGTGAGGGTATTATTATCGAGTCATTAACCAACCAACCTTGCAGAAGGAGTCCAGGGAGGACTCTGTGGCTGAGGAGGCCATCCCTGGATTCAGTGGGACTGTGGACGAGAAGCTGCACCGACCTGAAGACGGAAGAGAAAATCTCTCTGACCTCCACGTAAAAGAAACAGACATTTAAGGGAGATACAGCGGCGTGTTTTCAATCTAGACACATCCAGCTGTACCTTGTAGCAGCGGCAGCAGGTCGACCACAGCCTGGCCCAGCATCGCTGTCTTCGCCTCAACTTTCTTCTCCTCGGGCAGGAACTCCATCACCGTCACTGACCACAACAAAACCAACATTCATCAAACAGAGCTGTGAAAACTGAGATCTGTCAATGCAGGATATCTGATCAGGGGGAAAATGATAAACCTACTAATTATGCTAAAATAAATATCGCCATCATCAGACAACCAAATTGCAGCAAAAGTGAAATCTGGACATTTTAGATGTTGAAGGCTATTTAAGCCGGTTCTTCTGAAACGCAACGGCAACAATAAATGAAAGTAGTTAGCCAGTGTGACAATAACTTACAATAAAGCCACACGTTAAGGTTTTCTAATCTGTTTTGTCTGTAGGTTATCAGTGAGCAATGAAAGTGTTACATCTACTGTTAATATTAAGTTACTACGTTTAGAAGGCCATCTGTCTGTTGTCACCTGTCTGTGTCTGTCTGTCGTCACCTGTCTGTCTGTCTTGAAATTGCCGGTCGACCCTCATCTACCTGCATGCGTGTCTTTTATTGTTGTTTAGCTGTGTCTGACTGACTTATATATTTCACATACTCTGCATGCTTTTATGTTTTGTGCCTCTGACATGGATGTTCTTTAGTGTCTAACAATGCAACATAATATTGTTTTTAGTCCATGTTTTTATCTAACATATCCCTCATTTTATTTGCTTTGTGTGTGTTGAATTTGAGAGCCTCTGTGTTGTCAAACGAGAATTGACAAAAGTTGAAAGAAGAGATGGAGATAAATGTTTACACATGTCCGTGTCAGGCTGGTTATCTCCACTGTGAGATATCAGGACACACGGAACAACATGTACAGACACAGCTTACATATGATGGGTTTGTGGGCCATGTCACTGAGGGCCTGGGCGGTACTGGGGCAGTGGAAGCTGCAGGTGAAGTCGTAGTCAACGCGCTGCTCCGCTGGGTCCAGCTGCTTCTTCTCCGACTCTCCCAGCACATGTGTATCCACTTCAACCTGCACAAAACTCTGGAGGCCGCCCGTCTTTCCACCTTGCTGAAAAGAGAGGAAACAGAATATGGAATTAACATCCGGTGGATCCTAAAGTCCTGACCCGATGTTTGTATTCAACTACAGCGTACCAGGTTATTTCCACGGACGACGGTTATGTTGATCGTTTTATGGTTTGTTTCTGCGGTATTCTCAGCAGCCTCCATTGTGTTTAACGTCAGACTAATGATAAACTAATATTAAAGTTAGCGAGCCACCGGTTTGAGGCTCGGTTCTTCGTCTTCGGTTAGAGTCCCGTTTCCATGAAAACGACGCTACACATGGTGGTGCGTTCAGGTGGAATCTGATATTTCCCAACGGACTGACAGAACAGCAATAACTGTCCATCACAAAAAACAATCAAACATCAACTTAACTATGGGGTCAGATCATATCTTAACATCAGACTTCCGGTTATAAAGCACAATAGCAAAATCATTTCTGCTTTTATTGTTGCATTGCCTTTGCATGATCTTACTGCAGCGACCATTTGAAAGATTCTGCCTTTTTAAGTTTCTTTTTTATTCAACAGTGAAAGCTATTCAAGAACAATTACACATATTATTATTATTTTCACTCCAGTGATAACATGTTGCTGTAATTTTCTCTTATTGTGTTGGATCAAGGTAAGAAATAATAGAGTCTGTCCTGCTGTTTTCACTCTTTATTCACTTCATGCACAGCAGTATTTCTCCTGCCACTGTATTCAGGAAAATGTTTATATTGTTACTCTGTAATAGTGCTACAGGGGCAGCAGGGGTCACTGCTCTCAAGGCAAACTTTACTGGTGGTGGTGCAACAGCTCATAGTGGGGAAAAAAGAAGAATGTAATATTGTGTGTGATCCTCGAAGGCCCTGCATGGCGACCTATTTTCTCAGTCAGCTTCTTAATATGAGTGATGCGGTCCCAATGTAAATTAAACACAACATTTTCTGCAAGTTAGAGCATATTTAGATATTTCTAATGAGAGATTTGTGTGAGCTATTCTCAGTGGTGTGCAGTAGCTCAGTAGGAATAATGATTATTTCATGTACTTTTGAGCAACTTGAATAAAAATGGAAACAACTTCAGCACACTATCGCACATAGAACTGGTTTATTAATTTCAATGAAGCCTTCAATACCTTCAGCAGGTAATGAACATCTGTATTCACCCTGGTGACCAGAAAGTCGTTATTAGGGGTTAGGGGGGGCTATCTGAATTATTTAGATCTTCTTCCATTATTTTACAAGGAGTCATCTGAACCGGAACTCTTGTAATCTGTGATTTACCTGCAACATAGACTATTTCCTGTAACCTCTTCTTCACTGATCTGAACTGTTTTTGTTTGTTTGTGTTGTTATTTGTTTGTTTTATTATTTTTGTTCTTGCGGAAAATAAGAAAATCCAACAATGTATTATTTTTAAAAATAACACAGAGGGATATTGCTACTTTTACCTCAGCGAACAATGTCTCAAATCCATTGTTATTGTTGTTGTTCTTTGTGTTCATATATATACTTTTGGATATATATTTATATTTATATTGTACATAGTGGTTAAATGTTTATGCTTACCTCTGTTATACTTTGTTGTCTTTAATGTCCTTGTTTTTATTTGTTATATTTTTCTTGTTTATTTGTATATTCTGTTTGTACGTTGAAAGCAACGTGAAAACCGGAGTCAAATTCCTTGTATGCGTACACATACATGCCCAATAAAGCTGATTCTGATTCTGATATGAGCTCACTTATTTCACTGCTGAATGTATTCTAGTTAAAAGTACAACATTTCACTCTGATTCGTAGTGGAATAGCAGTATAAAGTTGCAGAAAATAACAACAATCAAGTTAAGTACCTCAGAAGTATACTTAAATACATTACACTTTGTTACTTTCCACCACTAGTCGTTTTAACCATTGCGACCAACCGGCCTCCGAGACACCAGGGGGCGCTCTACCTCCAGCTTCCGCTTCCGGTCTACGCTCCATGCTCAAAACAGATCCGCTAACTACTTCCGGAAGTTTTTTATTATCAATGATTTTGTCACTTGAGCGAGATTAAAAAACACACACTACTCTGGTGTTTGTCTTTTGTTGTTGTCAAAAGAAAAATGTCGTACAACTACGTGGTAACAGCGCAGAAACCTACGGCGGTGAACGCCTGCGTCACAGGTAAGAAATATATCCGCTGTTTGTTGTTTTTTTCTTCTTCTTCAGTGAACGTTTTTCCACCTGCGCGTGCTATCTGAGCTCCCGCGCTACCAGCAAAGTGCTCCAGAAAGGGGGCCTGTAGTAGCCGCTAGCTGTTGTTACGCTAACTCCAAATGTTTACGTGCTTGTTTAGGAATAACTTGTCTGCACGAAGTCACGACACGCATCTATTTTTTACTTAATGTGATGTCTGTTCTAACGCACACGGTTGGAACCGTTAGCTGGTTCTTCTTATTTAGCAATTAGACGTTAGCTGTTGTCGTGTTTCTTTCAGGTTAAAATGCTTATTTTTTTACTCTCTGGCTGACAAACATGACCGTGAAACGTGCAGACAGAGTGCATTCTGGGACATAAAGACACGTGAAGACAAACTGATGCTGAAATCACAGATTTTAGTGTTTATTTATTTAATCACATCACACCTCTCACCATGAACACCTGACATTCATCTTTTAATTTGACATGTATATAGTGTCTACCTATAATTCTAAAGAGGCTGTTATTGTATATATCTATTGTACACATTATTTAAATGTATTTATGTATTTTTTACCCCACTTATTAATATTCCTTTTTCAGTACATGTGTAAAAGTGTGTACATGCAGGAGGATATATGTGTTGGTATGCTGAGTGTGTATGTTGGTGGCTATGTTTATGTAAATGCATATATCTCTGTGTATGTATGCATGTGTTTGTAGGTGCACATATGTTTAGATATGTTCTTGCTACTAGCTAAACTAGTATTACTGCTATTATTTTGATCATGTGCCTTGTTTTTAAAGGTCGTATGTCAGGGACTGTTGTTAGAAATGTAAAAATCCAATAAAAAGTCAAAAAGAGACTTCTAAAGAGGCCATTGGTTCTCATTACATCTCAACATGAAATGGATATAGATGGACAATATACAGATATTAAGTCTGCAGCTGTTAACTCATTTCAATAATTTCTTTAATTGAATGAAGAGTCAAAAGATGTTGAATAAGTAATAAATACCGATCAGTTATCAAAGCTCAGTCATATCTTAAATTTGCTTTTTTTGGTCTCACTATTGTATTTATACATTTTAAAAATGGCAAATGTGTGTGTTTTCATTGATAAGTGACTTTTAATGAATCACTACAATTTACCATGTAGTTGATTAATAAACTAGTTGTTTGAGCTTTTTCCTACCTTTCTCTGTTTTACATTATTATAGTGTTCTAGTAGTTAAAATACTTTTGTTTCTTTAACAAGAAACATGATTTTAAAACATCACGGCCAGGTAGGGCTCAGGTACTTTATTATGTTTTTAATGTTATGAGTAAATTCACCAACCACCAACCTTTCGGTTAACAGCCGAATGCGTTAACCAATTGCGACATCCCCCCACCCAGGGATGCCGCTCCTCCGCGAATCGCCACCTTAACGTGGTGGAGGAGTTTGAGTGGCTCAGTGATCCTGGGAGCTATGTTGTCCGGGGCATTAGCCCCTGGTAGGGTCTCCCAAGGCAAACAGGTCTCAGGGGAGAGCCCAGACTAAGAGCGGTTCAAAACGACCCCAATGAAAAGCAGCCCACAGACTTCAGTCACCTCGCCCGGACCAGGGAAACCGGGGCACCCTCCCGGAGCCAGACCCAGGAGGGGAGCTTGTCGGCGAGCGTCTGGGGCCGAGCCTTCGCCCATGGGGCCCGGTCGGGCTCAGCCCGAATAAACAGCATGGAGCAGCCACCCTGTGGACCCACCACCCGCAGGGATAAGCATCGGGGTCAGGTGCAATGCAGACCGGGCGGCGGGTCAGGCGGGAGGCCTGGGCGAGCCGATCGCCGGCAGCATAGACTAGCTCTAGGGACGTGGAACGTCACCTCGCTAGCGGGGAAAGAGCCGCACCTCCACACACAGCGCTGGCTCTGGAACCAAGCTCCTGGAGAGGGGTTGGACTTTGTCCTCTTCCGGAGTTGCCCAGGGTGAGAGGCGCCGGGCGGGGGTGGGGATACTCACGAGCCCCCGGCTGAGCGCCGCTGTGTTGGAGTTCTCCCCGGAGAACGAGAGGGTCGCCTCCATGCGCCTACGGGTTGCGGGGAGCAAGGCTCTGACTGTGGTTTGTGCTTATGCACCAAACAGCAGTTCAGAGTATCCGGCCTTCTTGGAGTCGGTGGGAGGGGTCCTGGAAAGGGCGCCTCCTACCGACTCCATAGTTCTCCTGGGGGACTTCAACGCTCACGTGGGCAATGACGGAGAAACCTGGCGGGGGGTGATTGGGAGGAACGGCTTGCCCGATCTGAACCCGAATGGTGTTTTGTTATTGGACTTCTGTGCGTGCCATGGTTTGGCCATAACGAACACCATGTTCGAACATAAGGTGGCTCATAAGTGTACCTGGTACCAGAACACCTTAGGCCGGAGATCAATGATCGACTTTGTAATCGTATCATTTGATTTGCGGCCGTATGTCTTGGACACTCGGGTGAAGAGAGGAGCAGAGCTGTCAACTGATCACCACCTGGTGGTGAGTTGGATCAGATGGCAGGGGAACCGGTTGGAAAGACCCGGCAAGCCCAAACGTGTAGTGAGGGTGAACTGGGAACGTCTGGCGGAAGACCCTGTCTGGGAGGTCTTTAACTCCCACCTCCGGAAGAACTTCTCACACATCCCGAGGGAGGTTGGGGACATGGAATCCGAATGGACCATGTTCAAAGCCTCTATTGTGGACGCGGCCGCTAGGAGCTGTGGCCGGAAGGTCATCGGTGCCTGTCGTGGCAGCAACCCGAGAACCCGGTGGTGGACACTGGAGGTGAGGGAAGCCGTCAAGCTGAAGAAGGAGACACCTTCAAGGCCTGGTCGGCCCAGGGGTCTCCCGAAGCAGCTGACAGGTACCGGCAGGCCAGAAGGGCTGCAGCTGCGGTGGTCGCGAATGCTAAAACTCGGGCATGGGAGGAGTTTGGGGAGGCCATGGAGAAGGACTTTCAGTTGGCCTCAAGGAGGTTCTGGCAAACCATCCGACGGCTCAGGAAGGGAAAGCAGGGCTTACCCCAGGCTGTTCTCAGCAGGGGGGGAGCTGCTGACCCGGACAGGGGACATCGTCGGGCGGTGGAAAGAGCATTTTGAGGAACTCCTAAACCTGACCAACATGTCCTCTGCAGAGGAGGCAGCGCCTGAAGATCTAGGGGGAGGCTCACCCATATCCGTGGCAGAGGCCGCTGAGGTAGTCAAAAAGCTCCTCGGTGGCAAGGCACCAGGGGTGTATGAGATCCGCCCTGAGATGCTGGACATAGTTGGGCTGTCCTGGCTGACACGCCTCTTCAATGTCGCATGGGGGTCGGGATCAGTGCCCATGGACTGG